>NW_013666734.1:284810-286401 GCF_000517525.1 Limulus polyphemus | reverse complement strand
CATTACCCATTTAAGCCATCTCCAGCCATTATAAATATTAGTATTTTTACCTTTTTACTTGAAGTGCAGCAAGTCACAATGGAATCTAAAATAATAACGTATTTCTGGTGGTTACATGACTGTCAGTATACACAATGAAAAAACAGAAGTGACTCTGTATACTTATATTTAAAGAAATACAAAAAATGTATCACAATAAATGGTGCCTTTAAAAATTGTTCATCTCAGTAAATTAGTAGTTTGTCTTTTGCTCCAGTCTGTTTTAGCATTTAAATATAATAAATTAGTTGTGTTATTAATATAAATTTTATGTGAGATTTTTGATACAGAACAAGCAAAAACATAAAGACCTGTATATTTAAACTAATTATTAAGTCAATAAAAAAATGTACTTTTTACATGGCTGTATATGCACTGCATACAAGATGGCAAGGGTTGCATATGACAAGATGAGAATTGTATGAAACTTTCAACTTCAAAATATTATTTTCTTTACAGTTCTTGAGATATCATTAGAAACAAATTTTATTAAGGTAGATGTAACAGTTTGAATTAAATGTTACTTTGAATAAAAGCAGTAAATCGAAGGCAGATAAAATCATGTCATGCTGAAAGGATTACATTTGATTTTTGAAGTGCTGGAGATATCGCATATATTTTTGGAATAAATGAAGTAAGTAAAGAAAGAATGCAGCTTAAAAATGGAAGATAAAAGAATTACCTAAGTTGTATTGACATTTCACCAGAGTTAACCAGACATCATCAGGATAATAGATAATGCTGATTAAAGTAAGGTGATAAGTTAAGATTTTTGGTATGATACGTAGAGATACATAAAATTCAGAAAATTCAAATTGTATTAGAAAAACTGTTGATTTCTAAAATTAACTGTATAACGATAAGTTAAATGGGTTATTGTTACACTAATTTGAAGAATGTGGAATTGTTTAACATTTGTAACTGCATTTAATTGTTGAGTAAATCATTAATAAACACTTTAGGTGTTAAGAAAAAAGGAGCAAAGATTCTTCTGTTTTTATTAATTGCACAGCTAAAGTTTATGGTTTTAGTCTGTCATAAACTAAACCTGAATTTAAAACCTTATGGTTATTGAATAGGTTTTGTAACAAATAGTAGGAATATTCAATATCCTCTTATGTAAATTATACTTTCTAAGAAATATATGAATAGTTTTTCATTAATTTTGTACTTTCTTATTACTGTATTTAGAAACCATATAATTTTAGGAAACATGAGGATGGTGTCTTTTAAACTTCTGTAAAAATAATAGCAATATCAAAATATTGAAAACTGAGAATCTAAACAAATCAG
Source organism: Limulus polyphemus (assembly GCF_000517525.1). NCBI lineage: Eukaryota > Metazoa > Arthropoda > Merostomata > Xiphosura > Limulidae > Limulus > Limulus polyphemus. The sequence continues at coordinate 285,069 of NW_013666734.1, read as the reverse complement.
ATTATGATACTGATTAAAGTGGAGACCATTGTAAACAGTAATTCAAACTTTCATCTGTACTATTTTAATCGAATAATGAAAAAGAAAAGTATGATAACTACAAAAATAAATCTCAATAACATTTCAAAAAAAAACACAATAGTTAATAATGTTAATATTAGTATCTCACTATAGATTATCAATGTTAATATTAGTATCTCACTATAGATTATCAATGTTAATATTAGTATCTCACTATAGATTATCAATGTTAATATTA
>NW_013666734.1:281502-284206 GCF_000517525.1 Limulus polyphemus | reverse complement strand
ATTATCAATGCTAATATTAGTATCTCACTATAGATTATCAATGCTAATATTAGTATCTCACTATAAATTATCAATGTTAATATTAGTATCTCACTATAGATTATCAATGCTAATATTAGTATCTCACTATAGATTATCAATGCTAATATTAGTATCTCACTATAAATTATCAATGTTAATATTAGTTTCTCACTATAGATTATCAATGTTAATATTAGTTTCTCACTATAGATTATCATTCAGGTATTTTGTATGATGAGGGTGAATCCTGGGTTCCTAAATTCTAACTTATGTATACTTTTATTTTTGTCTTAGAATATAGAAATCAAACTCAGTGATATCAGAGAGAGAATGTAGGCATGCAGCTGCTGTGATAAATCACTGGTAATAGTGTGTAAAATTATTTGCCAGTGTTTAAGATACTTTTTTTTAAATACATTTCAAAATTTAAATGATTTTTTAATGGCTTTCATTAGATTGGTTAAAACTTGCATTCCTTTAAATTCCAAAAAGAGAAACTTTGTGAGAATACTAAGCATAAAGAGTTAAACTATTATTTGAGACATAATTATAAATCCCCTGTTGCAACAACCACAAGATAACAGTAGAGCTTGAAACTCAAATATTTCATTAATCTGGTAAAGTTGTTAATATTCCTAATGTTTGTGTAGTTTGGGAATGTTTTCCCTTTATGGAAGATGCAGCTTGTGGTCAAAAGTCATTATGTAGTAAAATTATGGACCTTAATGAACCTAAACTACCCCCTTCTCCATTACTCTATTGCATTTTTCTTTAGCTACAAGTAATATGGGAAGTAAAAGTGAATTTATTTAAAATGTAAAAAATAATTAACAGAGGAATGATGGAAAATCATGTTTTCTATACCTTAAATATTATGAAATGTTTAGAAATACTTTATTATCAGATTTTATCATCACAGTTAATTAAATTAATTGCATCAGTAAATTCTGTCACAAAAGAGAATTGGCAACTTCTGAAACATTTACTTTGAAGGTTTTGACAAGCTTGAGACAGCACATGGCTGTACGGTAATGTAATGATTTTACCAGAGATGTAAACTATATTAGCCATATCACCAAAAGGAGTGTACACACGAGAGTTTACATTTGTACCTTGATGATTTTTTGAAGATTTGTAAATGGGTGAAAAGTAAGTCTGATTGTATCCAACTTAAGGAAACTTTTAATCATACATTTGTTAAATTTGTAGAATACTTTTTTGTTTCAACAGCCTCATTGTTAACCTTCTAAATATTATAAGCACAAAATCCTTGCCAGTTGGATGTATTTCTCTGAAAGATTAGCAATTATTATTGTTAAATGTGTTGCAAAGGAAAAATCATCCGTTGATTATTTGTTAACATTGTGTACAAATTTACAAATTTAACCCTTTCTACTCAGGCTGATGCAATTTGTATAACTTTGATTGGGAAAGGAGATTTATGCAAAAAAACATACAGTAAGTCTGAGCATTCCTCGCAAAACCTCATAAGATTTTTGTTAAAGTTTATAAGTATTTTGTATACAAATAATAACATTATTTTTATTACATCTTTCTAATAAAAATGTTATTCATCTATAGTAGCTATTTGCACTCAAACTGTTAAAATAGTTTGAGTGCAAGGTGATTTTCATTTTAAGTATAAAAAAATACTTCATCTTTTAGTTTTCATATTTCATTTGAATAACCTCTAGAACCTCCTAAATGAATATCAAAAGTTTTTAAGATAAATGTTTATATTTTTTTCATTTTCTCTACCTTATCACTAACTCTAGCTATTATCATCAGCGTACAATGCAATGAAATAATTAAAAGTACGAAATTGAAAAAATACATACCTTTTCATTTTTTTGGTAGAATATCTTTAAAGATTTTCTTTTGTTAAATTCATAATTTCAGGTTTTTCCTTTTCACGTATAGTTAATTTTTAATGTTTTATTTTCCTTTCTTGTCCATTACCATTTATTATTCTTTTTGCCACAAGTCAAAGGTGCCCTCAAGGCATATTATGGTGTCTCTGACAGACATGTGCAACCCTTTGGCAAAATTTCTGTGCACTGCATAATATTGTAAGTCTTGAGAACCTATGCAAAGTATGAAGTATATTTAACAATGTTTAAACCTTTCATTTGTGCATTTTAAAACATAACTAATACATAATTAACTAAAGTATAATAGCAAGACCTAAATAGAATTTAAACTGTATCTCTTACTATAAGATATTTAGGTAAGTGCTATTGTCGATCAAGCAGCCAACAGTACTACTGTCAGTAACACGTACTCTGTGACAACAACTGTGTGCCAATTTCAAAATAACCATTGTTATATTATAGTGTAAATTGAGCTCTTTGTAATGACTATACACATGTGATTGTAACATCTACATGTAGGCTACGAAGCTCAAACTAATCTGTTGAAGGTGGGTGGAAAGCCTGTCGGGGGTTGAAAAAATTTATTACTTGTTTCAACTGCATTCATTCAGAGAACTTTGAAATGTACAAGTCAAAAGGTTGTGTAAGCATCTTAAGAGTCTAGGTGTATCTCTACGCAACTACCATTGTATTATTGAAGATACAGAGTGCCAAAGTAGAGAATTTTCATAACTCATTGGTTATGTGACAATACATCTGAAGTTTTAAATTCTTTTTAAAGGTTTCTTTTGAGAAAGATATATATATATATA
>NW_013666734.1:270269-280502 GCF_000517525.1 Limulus polyphemus | reverse complement strand
TAAATTGCTAAAAGACCATGACATGCACAGTTAGACCCACCCATTCCAAAAGGGTTAAAGTGGTACCTGTGGTTAAAGGGTTCAGTCTGTATATAACATATGAAAGAAAAGTTGTGTTTGACTTGGACATATCTTACCTTAAGTTAAATTGTCATGTCTGTAAGTCAACAATAAGACTACAGAATTTCTTCAGATTTAAAACATTAGCCTAATTTTGAAGCATTCCAGAGTAATTGCTACCCAGAAAATATACATCAAGTATACAAAATATAGATCAAGTTTTTGTTTTTGTTTAAAAAAACCTGACAAATCATAGTAGGCATGCAATAAAGCACTGTGACCGAACTGTTTGTCTTCCAGCTACATTATGATATATTGGTCAGTTATGATAAAGTAAGAATAACAAAGGTCGGAGGAAAACCTTGAGAATTTACTAAAGACAGGTATAAAGCAACAACAAAAAACATATGTTGTTTCAATTCTATAAATCAGCTTCTATAAAATTAAACCTCTACATTTAGATTTCAAGTTGCTTTTTAATTGATAGTAATATAAATGTTCAATTTTTGTACTATAATATGAATATGTATAATAATTAAAGTGGTGTTAGAAATTAAAGATTTATATCTTTAAAATGTAAAATGTACTTTTATTATGTATTTATTATATGTTAAATTTTATATCCAATTTAGAAATGTCAAACTACATAAAAATCACTTGAGATCCAACTCTTAATTTTTTTTAATGCAGATTGTCTTTAAAAAAAGGTTAAAAGCCTTTAAACACAGTTTTGTTTAATAATGGTGATAAACTGTGATGCAATTATTGTTTTAAAGCTTTTATTATTTTATCAGTCGCTTAACTAAATAAATTGTCAATTAAGAATACAATATTTATGTGCATGTCTGTGTGATATTTGGTCTAAATGAATAATTTAAATGGATTATCATTTTTTGGTCAGCTGTTACACTTGCTATTTTTATACTCAAAATGTTGATAAAAGTAGTTCAGTGCTGCTAAAAGCTCTAGAATATAAAATTACATTACAAAATTCATAATAATTAGCTTGTATCTATTAGTTTGAATGTTAACATTTTAATATGAATTTATAATGAAAAATTACTCATCAAATTATTTTCTTTGCTTTATTTACAATCAGAGTTGATGGCAATGTATTAAGTACATTTGTGTATAGGGAGAATGTGAGATATAGTTACTTCCCTTAAGCATAATTTTCTGAATATGCTATATTTCATTCATTTTTTATTAAACAATCATCCTTTTTTATTAGAAATTTTTAACTAGATTATTTTAAACACTGGTATTAAAAACCATTTCAGCACAAGAAGTAAAAAAATGACTTTAAAATACTACAGGAAAGCAAACTTAAGCTTACAGGTTTTAAAATCATTTTTGGTCACTTTATTCAGTTTTGAAAAATAAAGACAGAATTACTGCTTGTATTCAAAGTCTGTTGACTTGCTGATGCTTTCATATGTTACAAACAAATCCATCTGGATGACATCTCAACCATTAGATATAGAAATTTCAGTTAACATTCTAGTTTTATATAGTTGATACCTGTAACACTTGCATTGTAATCTAGAAAGATTGTCACAAAACACGTTGGCATGTGAAGTATCTGCATTGTACTCGTAAGTCTGCCCCATGTCAGAAATGTTGTCATGGTTCTCATTGTATCAGAACTTTTTAATGAAACAGGTTTAACTTAGTGACTATTGTAATTGGCAAAATAATATATCAAAATAAGTATTTTAATGAATACCAATATAATTGAAACTGATTAAATATGTAAAATGAAACTTTCTGATCAACTTGAAAGAAAATTGAAATTTTAAAACAAAATGAAATATTTTAAATAGTTTTTAACTGCCTCACGGTAAAATTTTGGAAATTTCATAACATAAAAAATGATGAAAAACAAAATCAAATTATATGAAATGTTTTGAAGCAGAAAGTAGATACCCTTAAGTAACTTCATTTTAAGTATTATGCAATTTAGCTTAAGTATTTCCACTTTGAGAAAGAAAAGAATCAAGGAAAATCAGTGACCCTCACCCTAGAAAGGGTTAAAATGATGCATGTGTGATGATAGATGACAAAGAAATGGTTAACAATTTGAGATTCTGATTTTTTTCCAAGGGAAAAAAAAGTCATTTAATGTTTTTTATATTTTTCTCATATAATGTAGTACATTCCAATAATTTCTAGAACTTCACTTATAGGTAGACCTTCAGAAAATGTTATGTTTGTACATTCCTGTGGTTAGTTAGCTTTGGCAAACTTCATTCAGTTAGACCTGTGTAGTTGGTTTACTTCAAACTCCTCTTTTTTTTTTCTCCCCATCTCTTAGATATTATTAATTCATGCGTATTTAGATTTCTGACACACCAGAATAAAGTTAAACATAAATTCTCAAGACAGTGATAGTTTTTTATTGTGTTGTCCCACATTGTCATAATATGCTTGCTTGAAGCTAATGGCAAAATCATGATAGGGATTTTACTAAATTATTTAGTAAGGTTATTTGTTGAAAATTAAAAATTTACATAAAATTTTTACATGTAACATTACAATTCACAATTTACTTTCTAGAAAATTATACTTTGGCTTGTTTTATGATGCTTTTAAACCCTTTCATTTCTCCATATGTTTATATGGTTAACTTTATAGTCAGTTTTAGGTCTTTTGGACTGTTCTGTAAATGGAGTGGTAAGCCAGTGTTGTACTTGCACTTATTATACTTATTATTGTACTTGTACTTATTAAAGTGTTAGTGAACTAAATTGTGGTTTACTATTAAGTATTCAGGCTATCACCATTATTTTTTTAAATTATACTCAGAATTTTGTTTTTGTATTATCAGTTTTTACTTACTAGATAGTGATGTTTTTTGTTTTGTATTTTATGAACACTTATGCAATTATTCTGTAACTTGTTTGTTGATTCTTTATAATAATCATGTTTTACGAGCTTGATCAAGCTTGGTCATTATTGTTTTAATTTTTTGATTGACTAGCCTGGAGTTTACTTTAGTACAAGAATAACTAGCTGAAATTATAATGTGTAGTTTTTTGGAAGCATCTGTTGGACTGTAAGTGTGTTTGTGTTAGTATCCTGAGGAAAATTTAGGGATTGGTGAAAATTCAAGAGAATACCCTTGAAAAATATAGTAAAGAAACATTTAGTGAGCATTCAGAAATTGTTGATGTCTAGTGAAATAGACCGATGTTTTAGTGTAAGTTTAAGTTAACCAGTAGGACTAGGAGAAAATAAGCAGAACTGTATAGAAGCTGTAAGAGTGAATGTAGGAGGAGTTGCAATCGAAAATTTTGTTTACATGAATGAATTAGGTTGTCAAGCATCAAGTAAAAGATTAACATAATATCCAAAGGGCTTTCAAAAGTTAATGGCCTTAGAGATCACTGTTATACAAGAAAATGTACAGGTATTGTTAAAGCCTCAATAACAGACTTATTTCTATTCATACAACCAGAAAAATAAGATTGCCACTAAAGGAAAGAACAAGTATGATGTGAAATTGACAGTTTGAATTATTAATGACAAAGTTACTATATAATTGAAAGAGATATCAAAATGTTGATGAGTAGTTGAAATTGAGAGACTTGCAGGTCTAGATAATAGTTTGACGGTTCATGCAATATAGTAAAGTTTAATATCATACAAAGGAATTATTTTTAACACCTATCTGCAGATGTAAAATTTATTTCAATGTTATGTTTTGAGCAAATATTCACCATCAAACCTGATGAAGGGCATCTGCCTAAAGAGTAGTAAAATAAAATTTATTTTTTTCAATTTATAGGTGCTTTTTCAAAGTTTATTTCTGAAGCAAAGGACGAGAAAACAATGATAGAAATTAAACTTCCTAGGTTTTTTTTCAGGCTATAATTTGATGTTCTTATGTGAGTCTTCATCAGGATTACTTCAGTGCATTGAAACATTACAACTTACCTAAGTTTTTTAAAAACTTAGTCCATAAAACTGTTAATTAAGTTAATATTTTATGCTGATATGCCTTTTATTGCCAGGAAAAGCATTGTATTCCATAATAAAAACAGTACTCTTTTAGGGCATCACTTTTTAAGAGCAGCTTTTGGTGCCCTTTTTAACTACTGCAGTGATGAGAAAGTGTTGCTAACTTTGACAAATGGAAACAACAAGATATTGTGTTTTGCTCTACATTATTACTACAGGTTTTAATCATGATTTCCAGTCTGTGGTACCAGTTTATAGTTCTTCCTTTTCCTCTATTTATTAGATTTAAAGTCCTTTTTTTTGGTCTTTTGTTGTCATTTCAGTTTGATGCAGTGTTTATATGGAGCTGTTAATGAATAATTAATTTCTAATTATTGGTCATTCTGTCTGGTCATTTTGAAAAATGTCTTGATCTTTTATATTTTGTGAGTTGTCTGTCACTACTATTACTGGGCTAACTAAGAAAGCTTTGGACATTATTCTCTTGATACTGAATTTTTTTATGCATAATCTCTTCATTTGTATGGGTGAGAATGAACAATCATTGAGTTGATTATTTAATCAGGAAGTTCTAACAAAATGTTGCTTGACTCTTTTGTTCGGTTTGTTGGACAAACCAAAGATATATGTCTGTTTCCTACTTTGGATGTACAATTTGTGAAGGATATACCTTGTTTTATACATAAAGTCTTGTTCATTCCCATACAAATGAATCTATAGTGTACACCTGATATCATAAGTCGAGTTTTGTGTGTGCCTTTTTTTTCATATTTCTGTTTGGAAGAGCACATGCATTTTGTGATCAATTGTATTTGAATTTCTTTCATCTGGACTCCCCTTTTTGATTACAGTTTAGAATGTTAGCTAATTTTAGTTATTATATATGTTTATTTTTAAGGATAAAGTAGAATTTCACTGGTGGTTACAGAGATGACGACATATTTGGTTAGATTGCTGAAAGATGTATAATGAAATAAATGTACAAAATAACTGTATTTGAAACCATTTATGCTTATTGTACATTCTAGTAGAATCTCTCTTTAAGTGTTGAACTAACAAAGAGCTGTTTTAACTGTTACAAACTTTTGAATTTCATTAGGAGAAAGCTATTTTCAATTCCATATGCATAATTTTGTAATATTGTTCTGAAAGCTCTGTCTTCAGTTAAGATCTAAGTAGTAAGATGATTGTGTTTAGAAAATTTCTTGTCATTCATACTACTCTCATTACTCTTCATCTGGTGATTTAACTTAGTATGAGAAACCTCGAGGTCCTTTCGGGATGGGAACTTAGGTATCATGTAATTAGTGACTGGCTCTAATAAGATTAGTAAAAGATTCCTTTACTATGTATGATGTCAGCTATATTTATCATGTGAGGATGTACAAAGAGATAGCTACAAGATTAACACTAAAAGGATTTGTAAGTAGTCTAGAATTGTGGTGTAAGCTAGTCTATATAAAAGTTTGCCTGAAAGGAAAAAAATGATCTGAGAGATGAGTATTTTTTTGCAAATTGCACTTCAGTTCAAAAATATTTACAATCATCATATTTTTCAATGTTGTTTAAATTGTTAATGCATACGGTAGTATTTATTTATGTGATATTGTAAGTGTAATATAGGGTAAAGTAAATATTTTCACTGTTTCACAGAACAAGAAAATGATAATCCAAGCAATTTTGGAACATAAACCTTCTTCCCTAGTTATGAAGTAAAATATGTATTCTGAAAGCCGCTGGGTTATTGTGTTTCTTGTTTTTGCAATACATTATGCTGATCCTGCATGATTTCTTAGTATGTACATAGTATGGTATTCACCATTTAAAAGATATCGGAAGATACAAGTAAGTAAACAACAAAAACAATTCAGTATGTACATTACTTGTCTTCTCTCCTACAGAGGCTAGTAAGGAATGGTAAATTTTGTGTTTCTATCACTGTTCATGCTGTAATTCTTTGGTCTTTTTAGAATATTTTTTTATATTCACATTTACTGCATTCATTAATGTTATGTTGATGTTTGTTAATTGTAATATTTTCTTTTAGGTTTATCATAGATTCATTTATTGTATATTAAGTTTTAAGAACTAAAGTGAAATGATGAGATTTGAAGAATATGACTAACTTTTATTTCTATTTAGGTGAATAGTCGATCTCTACGACTCGGAGCCAACCGTAGAACTGAAGTTCTTAAATCTCTCAGTCATGTGGAACCTCAAGTGTTGCAGCTGCTGGTATGACTGATTGATTGATTTCATGATTTAGTCATTATACAAGAAATAAAGATGTTAATGTCTAGTATAATTTGTTGTTGCTTTTAACTTGTAAAACATTTCCATTGTGATGTTAATTGGATCAGGATTGCCTGAAATAATATTGAAATCAGGTAAGTTAACAATTTTTCAATTTCTTTTTGAAATATAGGTTATTTGATATGCTTTCATGGATTGGTTCTAAACATTATGAATTACAGGAAATAAAGTTTATGTTTTAATTCTTTCATATCTATGTTTGAAATAGTCATTTAGTCTTCAATTGTGTTAAATTATACTTTACAAAGTAAAATTTTGATTTTGAATTGTTGGAATGAACAAGCTGTCTCAATTGAAAAGCTATAGCTTTGTTTAAATCCACACTAACGGAAAAATGGAAACTAGTTTCGACATTTCACATGTCCTCTTCAGTACAATGTTGGATTGAAGAGGACATGTGAAATGTTGAAACTAGTTTCCATTTAAATTTGGTATTCATCTGTTAGTGTGGATTTAAACTTTATTGTAAATTACTTTACACAATATTGTGTATTTATCTATTTTTAGCCTTGTGGTCAAAAAGGTTTATGTAGCAATTGCTTTGGAAATTTTAAATATGTTTGGAACCAATGGAATGTATTAAGTGCAAACTGGACTTGTGTATTGAGTAAGAAACACTCTTATTATTTCTATCCATAAAAATGTTAATTTTTGAGCTGTATTAATAGGGCTTTATGAACCATAAATATATCATTTTGTCTGTTTTAGCCTGAGGTCAGTGTAATAGTATAAGCAACATAACACTATAAGGGAGCAATTTTTTGTATGGTGATAAAATAAGAGTTTTGGGGTTAATTTAAAATTATCAAAACGTAAACCATATTTGAAATTAGTGTGTACGTGTGAACTAGGAAAAAAAAATGTGATGAAAGTGAATTAACATCACTGTATTACTAAGTGTATGGGAATGATATTGAAGTGAAACATTTGATTTTAAGTTTTTTCACAAACAGTTGAAATTATTTTAAGGTTTGATGCAAATAAGTATTCATCTTTCTGTTTGCTTACCTGTCTATTTATTGATATTTCTTTGTGTACTGATTGTGATGTGTTACTTTCCATAGCTAACTTAATTTATGATGTTTTTGTAAATAGTGAAGTAAATTTCATGGGCTTTTTGAGTCCTTATTTTTTAAAGTAAATTTAACTTTATACATTGAAATCACAATATATTTAAAATATTCAGATTAGATGTTTGGTAAAATTGTATTATATGTTAAAAGTTCATATAATAACAAAGTGTTTGTGTAAATTATTTTCCAGAATACTTGTTTACATACATTGGGAGTAGACAATGCCACTGTTCAAACCCGTGTGTTTCGTTGCTTTGGTAGTTGGTTGTCTCTAGGAGTTGTACCATCATCTGAAGAACACCTGAATTCCCTGTTGAATGTTGTTTTTCATGCCCTGGTAATTTAGTAGATTGAGTGTCATTTACTCTTGTATTGGCATACTTTCACTGTTAAGGTTATCAATTTAATTTTTTAACTTGTGCTTTTAGATACTTTAAGATTTTTCACTCACAAGAACTTACAATTTTGCAGTTCATTGGTTGAAATTGCTACCAGTATTGTAAAGATATAATTTAAGTTTTGTAATATCTGAGGTAGAATAACTGAAATAATTTGTAAGTTGTATTACACGTATAGTATTTATTATCATTTTATATTGATGTAAATATTTTTTACCCATATATAGACTAGGTTCTATATTAAGGTATGTTAGAAATCCCTTGGAAAATTTCAAGATGAGTGTACTAGAACCAACAGTTAGTTAGTTATACCTGAAAAAGTAAGATGTTATTAATATTGTAATTATAAGAAAAATGTTAGATATTACTAATAATACCTAGGAATGAGTGCAGCATGCCAGATTGTGGAGCTAAGATTCCATGGTTTGTATCCATCGTCAAAAAACAACAACACACTATTGGTCCATGGGTGTATTATAAAAGTAATGTTCAAATCCCATTATTTGGACTGATGAGAATAGTCGAAGAGTTGGTAGTGGGTGGTGTTGATTAGCTTCCTTTTGTTTAGTCTATTACTTTAAAAGTAAATGTAGCTAGTGCAATATTATATGAACCCTTATGAAACTTTACACAAAGTCATTATTGGGTACTAGAAATATCAAGAAGGTATTGTATTAAAACTGTATAAGTCCCAATGATAAGAATTATTATTTTTAATCACAAAGCTACACAATTGACTATCTGTGCTGTGTTTACTGTGAATATAAAAACCCAGTTTTAGCCTTATAAGCCCTCAGACTTATCACTGAGCCACCAGGGGACCAATTAGATGAAAGAAGAATATTAATTGTAAAGGAAATGGAGAAGATATTTCTTAGTTTAAGTTAAAAATGATTGATATTCATGTGTAGAGAATATGCCATAAAGTGTAGGATATTACAGCTACAACAATGAGTAACAGTCTGCATGTTTGGATTTTTTTCTTGTAGGTAAACTCAAATACTCCATCACCAGTACATGAAGCTGCCAGTGATTGTATATGCAGTGCTCTCTTTCTTATTGAGGTAAAGAGCTTAATTTTTACATTGAAATCTTGACGATGTTTTGATGCATTACAAATTGTCAGGTCTTTTCTAAATTACCTGTTTTATAGTTTAGCTGCCACTGATTGATCAGTAAAGGCAAAGAATGAATTTTTAAACCACAGTTTAAATGAAGTCCCGAGTGTTTTGGAAGATAATCAGTCCACTTACTAAGAATGATTTTGGTGTATCTTAATATCCATTCTGATGTTATTTTACAGTAACATCTATAAACTTGAATTTTAACCACAAAATGAAATTGTTTGGTGAACACATCTTAACTATTTTACTACTGGTACCCTTTTCTGCACAAGTCACAACTATTTTATGGAGTTACATTCAAAGCTTGATTAAAAAACTTTATTTACAATGTATATGAATAAACTTGGCATCAAAATGTAGTTAGTAAATTAAATTTTAATATTGCATAAGTTTTAAGCTCTTACTTTTATAAGAAAATACTTAAAAATGTCCTCAATCTCACTCGAATGTGAGAATTGTCATATTTGATCTCTAGGTGCCCCCTCTTCTCTAATTTATTTACCACTTCTCCCAGAAGTATGGAATTTAACATAAATTATTCATTATAATATATTTATTTATCAGGCAAAGCAAACTTTTTATAGACTTCAATTTTATTTGTTTACAGATCCATAAATTAGAAAATCCTCTCTTCATTAGTAAGAGTACTTCATTAAAAATTCTGATTTCTTGTCTATGAAAGATTTATAATGTTTACTGAAAGCTGGCAAAATTGTTTTAAGATACACAAAACATATTAGAAGTTATAGTATGGAAATGGTAGAGGTGAATTTGGGTCACAAGCTCAGGCGATTTAACCAAGATCATAGCGAGAGAGTTAAAGGCAATCTTCTGTATATTTAAAACAGTTAGGGAAACCAAGAATATTTACTAAATTTTATACTTTCCATTCCCAGCCCAGGAAGTATCAGGAAATTTCATTTTATAGACAAAAACTGAGAAAAGTTAGGGAATTTCATGGGATTCAGTGATGCTTGTAGGACACAGATGGCAAAATAATAAATTATCATTAGCACAAAAAAAAATTGCATACAGGTTAATTTTGGTGCACTTAAAAATTGTTTTGTTTTCATCTATCTTTTTGTTTACTGCTAACTATTATGAAGTATGAAGGCAGCCAAAATAAATTGCATAAATGCTACTTATTTTCCCACCTAAGCAGAGTATAAGGATTCTGTATTTTAGACTAAATTACATTTTAGTTACTAAGCTAGATATATTATAGTGGAATTTTATGGTATTAATGTGTAATTTATGATTTTTTAGTTATTCAAATGTATATATATATAAAACTTAAAAAAAATG
>NW_013666734.1:265642-269404 GCF_000517525.1 Limulus polyphemus | reverse complement strand
CTTGTTTCAAAATAGCAATAATCTATATACATATATAATGTATAATAATTGAAATTTAACTGTATTTTACAAAATACTAGTCTGCTAAAACACAGCTAAGACAAGTTACTTTGAACAGACCAAAGGTCAGTTTTGTGTTATTTGATATGGTAACATGAGTGCACGTGAGCCGCGTCATTGTAACTTTTGTATTACTAGCCAGGCACAGCTGAAAGGTGAATATAATAAAAAGAATAAATATATATAAATGTATAATGTTATGAGATTTAAGCTATTTAGTCTAAACGTTTATGTTTTTAGGTTATAATTTGTGTTCATTCTAGAATGAAAGAGGCATAATTTATATTTATTTCCTAATTTTTTATGGTGGTTGCGAGATTGAATCCATACAGAGATTAATTACTGAAAATAACAGATAAAATATAAAGTTTTTTCTTAAGAAACGTTTGATAACTATCTGGATGATTATAAAGATTTTGCATGTAAAATTTCAAAATTTTCTGATGTGTAAAAGTATTTTTAATCTTCAAATGAATATTACTTCACATGATAGATAGGCAACATGCAAAAAGAAAAAAAAAGGCATGAGAAAAACATTACCTTATAAACCTTAAGACTTAATAAAAAAATTTATATTTTGCATATGAAAGCATTGTAATGTGTACTGATGATCTGTCAAATGTCGTTAACATTCGCTTCCTAATTTAAAAGTTATAGCATGAAAACTATAACAAGCACAAAATGGTTACGTGGTTGGTCCCAGGGACTGAGCCCTTACTGAAAGAGTAAATGAAGACATCATGTTTACCTAATAGCTGATAGTTTAATGCTTTGGATATCTGAGTAATATATTCAGAAAATTTGTTGTTTCTCAAGTAACAAACAAACTGCTAGGGACAAGAATGAATAAAGACTGAAGTTAAAGATGATCACGCACAGCTTGCAGAATTGGATTAATGGTTTTGGTATTGTTTTGAAACTATGAGGTTTCAAATCATGATGTACTATTAACTATTATAGAGATTATGTACAGCAAATATGGTTGAGTATATGGGTGATGTTTTAGTATTTCTCATTGTGTCTAAGACTAAATCCAGAATGGAAAAATAATAATAGGAGTAGGTTTACTTGGTACCAGTTTTATTAAATGTAGTAAGTAACTTTATGTAAGTACAAAATGAAAATCTTGATGTTTGAGTGGTGTTATTCCATAATGCAATATCACTGTCTGTGACTATGTGTCTGTACCAGTTAACAAAGCATAAGCCTCTACGAGTACGACAGTACATCATGATGGCATAGGATTATATTCCAAATGTGAATAATGTGAATGTTTTTTGAGCAGGTCTGATTCCATACATGAAGTGTCCTCTATGTGTAATTAGAATTTACAACTTAGTTATTTGTGTGTATAATCTGGTGATCTTGTGAGCAAACAAAACTTCCATAAAATATTTTTAGTAATGTGGTTAATTGATCACAATAATTCAAAGATTTCAATTATTTTGATATAGATGAACTTGATATGCACTGTTTCAAAGCACTAGTGAAGATAACACAATGTGTTCTGGGTCAGTAAATGATTTCATAAACATGTGTATTTGTTTTAGTTATTGGAAATATAAGTATTACCATAGTGCATAGTTATCGGATGAAAGTTGTGTACTTTGTTGTGCATATATGAACATCAGAAAAATTACTTTAACCCTCTCACCATGGCCATCCTTTTCTGTACATGTCATGAGATTTTTAGTGGATTATATTCAAAATGTAATTAAACTACTTTTTATTTGTTATATCAATTAGAATAGCATAACATCATAGCTAATAATCCACATTTTAATAGCATATAAATTTTAAGTTCTTAATTTTATAAGGCAATATAAAAAATCCAGAATTTCCCCTTATGTGAGAAATAGGACATTTTTTCTCTAGGCATCCCCTTTTCTCTAATTTATTCACCAATATGTACAAATTTTAATGTAAATTACTCACTATAATATCATCATTGCTCAGACAAACCATAATTTTTATAGCCTTCAATCTTGTTTGGTGACAGAGCTATCAAATAGAAAATCAGACCTCTTGCCGCACTCGCCTGTTACATCCTCTCTTTCAGGATTTGTCAATAGTTCTCTCTTACATTTAATACTATATTATTTATAACTGATAGAAAGCCAAGGTTTTCATTTATTAAATGACATATTATATTTTATTGTTTTGTGTACAGAGAATTCTCAGTTTTTCTTTCGGTACAAGCTTCGTTACCACAGGAAAGATAACAATTAGCTTGGATGAATTTGTAACAGCTCTTATCGCATAGTTAGAAAGCCAGAAAAATTGTGATAGTTATGGGACATTGTCTGCTTTTTGAATGTTGTTATTCAGTGTTGTTTGTTACATTATTTAATTAAATAAAACGTATTTAGTGCACTACTACCATTAGTATGAAAAAAAGTAGGGTTAAGTGTGATTGACAGTTGACAACAACAAAAAAAAAAGAATACCCAGATAAGTACTTTATTTCTTGTTTTTATGTGTATTCTTTACTTATTATTATAAAATTAACTAAAATGTAAAAATAGGAAACTTTAGGTTAGATTAGGTAAAATAAATAATGATAATATAATAAAAACTTTTCATAAGGCATGCACCTGAGCATCTCGGAGTAGCTTCTAGGTAATGTAATTTGATAACATAACGTCAGCTGCAAATTGTCCAAGTGATTTTCAACTTATAATGGAGTGAACTGTGATTAGACACAGTTCAAAGGGCAATAAAACAATACAATTTTAACTATGAATAGATATCTACTGTTATGAGTTTAAAACAATTTGGAATAAACAAATGTAGTTTCATGTGACAATTTCAAGTCATTCTAGAAATAAAAAAAGTGTAATTTAGATTTATTTTTACTTTTTTATTTTTTTGGTGGTTACGAGGTTGTTCAAATTGACCAACCTTGTATAGAGTTTGGGTAGAGAAAATGACAAATAAAATATAAAATTTTGCCAAAAAAAAAGTTTAAAATGTATTTAGGAGGTTTTAGAGATTATGCAACTGAAACTTGAGATTTTTGAAATGAAGAAAAGTACTTTTTATCTTAACATGAAAATGACTTTGCACTCAAACTTGTAAAAAAAAGTCTATATGTTTATGGACAAAAATTTTTTTTAGTTTATTAAAAATACTACATTAAAAATCAAATTTTTTGTATGTAAAAGACTTGTAATGTTTACTAGAAGTATGACAAATTTTGTGAAGATACAAATATTATATTAAAAGATAGTAGAATCAGAACTATAATGACTTTATGCTAGTACAAAATGGTTATGTGGTCAGTCAATTTGACCGAGCACGTGTAAAGAGAGTTATATATGTATTTAACATATTTTAAAACAGTAAATATGATTTTTCCATTGTTAAAAGTGTTAAAATCTTTAGTTTTGCATTTACTGTAATAACCGTTTCATGATATATATAAAAATATATAATTGGTATGCATTTTCATAAACAATTGAATAAACTACCTTTGTTGTGTATGTTCTGATAAAGTATCACCACTATGTGACTCTTAACAAACAGCCTCTCTCACATTTATTGTACAATACATGTACTATGTTTTACAGTTTCATGTATTATAGTTCAATGATATTAGGTCATCAAGAAAATAATGTCGCGTTTTGGAACACATTTATTAACCACCCCCCCAAAAACATACATCACGTATCGTAGTTAAACGAACTGCTTAAATGTCACGTT
>NW_013666734.1:252632-265013 GCF_000517525.1 Limulus polyphemus | reverse complement strand
GGAATTGATATTGATGCTCTGAAGACGCTTGTTGAGTCTAACCCAAGGCAACACACTCTTGAAATGGCCCTGAAATTGCATGTCTCTTATGAAACAATACGTAAATATGTAAGGAATATGTGAAAACTCCTTAAAGAAAGTGTTTGGGTGCCTCATGAACTCTCCAATGATCATTGTTTCCACATGTGAATGTTGCTTCATCTTTTCTGGCATGTAATGTGTATGAACCATTTTTGGATAGAATTGTCACCAGTGGTGAAAAATAGATTCTTTATGCAAATATTAAATGCCAAAAACAATGGACTCCATCTACAGAAAGTGATGCTTTGCATTTGGTGGAACATCAAAGGAGTAATTCATTTCGAACTCTTCAATCCACAGCGAACTATCAATGCAGAGATCTATAGTCAGCAACTGGAATGTTTAAATCAAGCCTTTCATCAGAAACACCCTTCACTCATCAATCGGAAAGGTGTTCTTCTTCTCCATGACAATGCATGTCCACATGTGGCACGTTTGATGCAACACAAGATTATGGAGTTGGGTTGGGAAGTTCTCTCCCATCCACCATATTCTCCAGAAACGACACCATCAGATAACCATCTTTTTCATTCGTGTCAACACCATCTTAATGGGAAAACGTATACAAATGTGGAAGGTGTTAAAGAGGACATCGGCATGTTGCTTTGCTTCAAAGCCGCCAAGTGATTTCTTTAATCAGGGCATTAACAACCAGATAGTAAGATGGAAAATCATCATCAATAAGAATGGAGATTATTTCATTTAATAAATGTTTTGTTTTGACATACAAGTTGTTTGGGTTTTTTCACATAAAAAAAGGGACATTAATTTCTTGAGGACCTAATACGTTACAAGCATAGACCAAATGATCATAGAATAACATATTTTTTATAGAGAAAGTTTTAGGAAGAGTCTGGGAATTTCATTCTTCCCAAGTTATGGGAACTGTAATTTTATCTTTTGAATGATACTACACAAATTTGACTGATACGCTGTTTCGTGCTCTGAAACTTGGAGGTAGAATTATGCTATGTTTGTAGATAGTTAAATAGAAAATTGCCAAGTTAGTTTCTATGGCTTTGAATTAAATATAAAAATTAAAAGATGATAATTTCCCAGTGGGATCATAATATGTTGATTCACATATTACAGGCTGTGGAAAAAAATTACTCTCTTGCACATAACTTGTTTCATGGTGTATACAAAGTTGTGGATGCTTATCACATGTCAGTAGCTAAGGAGGATATTGACAAGTAAGTTCAGAAAACAGTCATCATTTTTTTTATCTTGGGTTATCGGTGCACATTTATAGCAGTTGTTACCTATATAAAAGTTGTGTTAAGCTTCTTATTACAAGTTAGTAGTGTATGAATACATGGTTTTGTTTATTTGACATAATCATTTAATGTATAAAGTTTGGTAGGTTTCAGATTAACCTCTTGCTTTATTTTAAGTTGTCATAACAGAAACTGAAGTTGCTAGTTTTTTCATGTATTAAAACATTTCACAACCTTCAACTTCAGGTAAAACAAACTAAGTCCTAGTGCCAAGTTTCTTCACCTTTGTGTATAAACATTTTTTTTTAAGAAATAGAAAACATATTACAATATAAGATTGAGTTCAAATTCACAATTACACAAACATGCTTTTATGAAACACAAGTCTGAAGACAGTATATCTAGATATATTTAATAATAATTCTTCACATATATTTTTAACAATGAATTTTTATTTTTGGTAACTAGCACCACCATCAAATATATTTTTACACATGTGTAATGACTCATCTACAACTAATACACAACTTTCATGTAAATTTGTATATGCATTATATGTGTTTTTCTTTGTAATTTTTATGATCACATAGCATATTCTGGGAAGTGTCTTTTGTTGTCCAGTGTTTATTAATGCTGTATCAAATCAAGTGTCATAAGCTTTAATACTAACTGTTTTACATTGGCACTTTAAAGTTCTAAAAGCTCTGTTTAGAATGTGTTATTACTGTTAACGTTGAAACTTGTAGTGTTAGGCTCCAACAGCTTTTATGTATTTTTACAGTCAGTTAATGTTGCCTCTTGCAGTGTTAGGCTCCAACAGTTTGTATGTATTGTTTCAGTCAGTTAATATTGACTCTTGTAGTGTTAGGCTCCAACAGTTCATATGTATTATTACAGTCAGTTAATATTGACTTTTGTAATGTTAAGCTCCAACAGTTTGTATGTATTATTACAGTCAGCTAATATTGACTTTTGTAATGTTAAGCTCCAACAGTTTGTATGTATTATTACAGTCAGCTGATATTGACTCTTGTAGTGTTAGGTTCCAACAGTTTGTACTTGAATGTTTATACCTTGTAATTTAAGGCTCCATCAGTTTATGTTAATACTTTTAATCTAAGGTTCCACCAGTTTGTATTTGATATTTAGTGATTAATAGTGACATTATTATATAACGAAAGCATAGAATTAACTGTTGGATTTTGATTTATTAGCCTAATAAAAGCATCTATATGTAAACTTGTATTTTCAGGTCAATGAATTATTGTCGTATGTTTACTGAGCTAGCTGAGTCTCTTCTGGATGTAATTATTTTATCACCAGGACAAGTAAGTTATTTGCTTCTCTTCTGTATTGTAATTAAATATCATCAGGTCAAACTGGTTATTTTTTATTAATATTATGGAAACATAAGTTTGTTACATCTTTTGCTTTTAGATGTAATTATTGTGTCATTAGAACAAATAAATTATACTTTTCTCTTTAAACAGAATTTTTATTTCACCAAGTCCAGTAAATTGTATTCTTCTATTCTGAATGTAATTATTGTATCATCAGGCCAGTGGGTCGTATTTTTCTATAATGGTTTGAATTACTGTATTATCAGGTCCAGAAAGTTATATCCTTCTCTTCTGGATGTAACTTTTATTATCGTAAAGCTCAGTGAGTTATATTCTTCTATTCTTGGTGTAATCATTATATTACCAGGACTAATTATGTTATATCCAGCTCTTCATTTACTGTATATCATCAAGATATTTAACATTTACTCTTTTATTGTAAATGTAAGTATCACCTTACTAGGTTTTATCATCGGAATAAGATTTATGATCAAAATATCTAGGTTGCCAAATGGAAACAATTTGAATTATGAATGAAAACAAATCTGACTTATATCAAAAATATGTCTATTGCTCGGTCAGTGGTATGTTCACAGACTTTCATTGCTAAAATCCTGAGTTTAATTCTCAATGGTGGACAGAGCACAAATACTTCATTTTATAGCTTTGGAATAAAAAATACAAACAGATAAAAATTATATTGATATTAGGCTTTCTTCCATGTGTTAATATTAGCTTCAATTATTATCTCAAACAATTTGAGCAGTACTTTTTCTACAGCTAAAAAATCTGGTAAGTTTTCAGACAATGGAGTGGAATATCTACATGTTCAACTATGATTATTCAAACAAGGTCTTCAGATCACTGTAAAAGTGTCCTCAAAATATGAATAAGTGCTCATAACCGATATAGCAATAGCATGCCCATAAAGTACAACAGTCAACAATACTCTTGTTAATGTACTGTGCTAAGTTATATAACACACATAAATAATGTTTACAAACGTATCAATATAGTTGTACTGGAGAAATTCTAAACTTCAATTTAGTAGTAAATCAGCTTAAACACTAATTAAAGATTAATGCTATCATGTTCATTGGAAGAGGATAAAACATTTTTAATTCACTGATGCCCTTAAAACCAAACATTGGATACTATTCACTTTTTTGTGTTTATGTGATGGACTTTTTAAACTGACGAACTGGTTGTTTTCTGTCCTGATAATCTGGATGTTGTTCTACTGAATGTTTCTTAACATGTTAGCAAAAGTGGTCAACAACAGCGTATTATTATCTTTAAGTTATAGATGTTTTGAATTTTATACCATACCTGCATAAAATACCCATGTTCTGCTGCAGAATTCAAAGGCTCTCTCACGATTCACAGAGGGTCCTAGTGTACTGATCAAGTTCCTCCATTATCCCCAATTACTTTTCTAGCTACCATTAGAAGGATCCATACCTGGAAGAAAACCTGTTATGAAACCTGCCTGTGGTACTTGAGCAAGTGTGTCAAATTTAGTCATGCTAGCTTGTGAGTGGGAGGTATGAACACAGTTTCAAACATAACCCCCCCAACATACAAAAGGGGCCATGAACATGAAATACAATGCCAGATTCTGGTTCAGCAACCCTGAAAATGTAATTTTAGACCACATCATATTTGAGTGATCTTTCAGCCATGTTTTAGTTCTCTTTTGTACTCACTTGCTAGGGGAGCTGCACCATGTATAAAAGGGGCATCACCTGGGCCATAAAACAAGTTTTGTCCTGCTAGCTCAAAAACTATGGGAGGGATGAGCTGGACAGAAATACAATACATACATAGCAAATATGGTACCCCAGGGATTTACAGGAACACAAAATCCAATGCCACAGAGCTTAAAGTGCTCCAAGTTGTTTATGAACCATGGCTAGGTCTTAAAAATGGATTTGAATGTTTCACTCGTGTGGACAACCATTGGATGAATGGATGTCAGACAATTACAGCAGGCTACTACAAATTGGCTTCAATTAACAGAAATGTGGAAGTATGCAGTTGCTGAGGTACCTAGATAATACAGGCTGTTATCTACAACAAGCAAATAAGTGTTACTTGTTATTTCTGTCTCACTGTAATCTTACATTACATGTTCCAGGACTGAATCAGATGCCTGTAGTTTTTGGTAGTGTGCAGACAAATAGAAACAAACTTCATGAATCTAATCTCTATGCTAAATGCTCAGTGAGATGCATTCTGATCACAGCAAGAAGGTGGTACCAAGGATACATGTATTGAACCAACTACATGTGGAGCAATATTTTTCTTTCAGATAAATTGTACTTTAGTTTTTAGCAAGATAATTGGCATTTTAATCTGGGGAGAATCTGGAAACAGATCCAACCCTTTTTCATACAGGAATGTGGAGAAGAAAATAATGACAGAGTAGAGTTGCCTGAATTTCAGTTCCATAAAGCATGAATAGGATGCTCTGGAAATAACTATTTTAGAGAAATGATTAGGTCATAGTATTGTAAACATACAGACTTTGAACAACCTATTGGTACCAGGCTGCCTTTGTTGTTCTTGGTGACCTTGTTCCTCATTGAAGCAAAATGTCATAAAATGTAAAGATATAAAAACCACTGTTACTAAATGTTCATTAACGATCTTAAACTAATTGACCAATTATTTGCATTTTAAATGACAGACATCATATGCCTGATAAGTATAAAAATAAAAGTATATGAAATGAGGAGGTGACTGATGCTATTTTTCAACAGTGGTTTTCGCTTTATCATAGTTAGAATATCAGTTCCACTTAATCTTTAATTACATTTTGAAGTGTAATTTAATTCATAAGGAGATAAAAATGTAGTAACTTGACTTTTTTTTTTTTAAAGAGGTTATTTATTTCAGCAATAATATTAAGTAATAATATTTTTTTTTTGAAATTAAGAAAATGTAGGACCTTCTTTTTAACCCTTTGAGTCACTGGTAGAGACATTAGTTTTTGGAAATATTTCCGCAAATATTGCTAGTGATAAATAATGTCTGTTTTAGATATCTATTTAGTACTGGTAACCTCTTTATTGAGGAACTCTGCTTTACATAAAGTTACAAGACATAGACTTAATTATAATAGTATGGTTTGATTTAAGTTTTTTTTCTATTGTACATCTTTGTTTTTTATTGTTTTTGATTGCACTTTTTAGTATTTCTGAACAATTGTAACAGAAATATAAAGTTTATATGACAAACAGTCCCTATATACAAGTCACTTAAAATTGCTACTCTGTCTTTCTCTAGTGTCACTCCGAGTTGCTGTCTTCATTGACTTCATCCCAACTTGGTTCTTCATCCTCGCTAATTTCTTCTTGATTTTTGCTGGCTCCAGTCCTGCCATTGCTTGCAGTTGCCAGATTTCACTTCATTCTCAGTCTAAGCTGTTGCTTTTTTTTCTCTGTTGTTACTTATTCAATTCCTCATCTTGGAGGGTGGAGATTATAATGCATAGTATCAATACTAGCTGTTTGTCCTGCTATTAGGCAGTATTGTTTTTATGTAACTGAATATCTTTGAATTAAATATACAAACAACTGCAGTAGATGGAAAGTGTAACTCTCAAACAGAAACTTTAGCTTGGTACCAGTCCTAGGAGCTTTCTATCTTGCTAAGATGCAGTAATCATACTGACTTTGATAGGACTTCCTTGCTTCATAATTTGTGTCCTGCTCTGTATTCAGCCAAATCAATGGAACAATGTTGATGATATGCTAAGCTTCTTTCATGATTATGCTCTTGTGAAACAACTACTGAATTCATGTTGGGGATATGCTGAACTATCTTCATGATTATGCTCATATGATACAACCACTGGGTCCATGTTGGGGATATGCTGTACTATCTTCACATTTATGCTCATTTGATACAACCACTGGATCCATGTTGGGGATATGCCGTACTATCTTCATGATTATGCTCATTTGATACAACCACTGAGTCCATGTTGGGGATATGCTGTACTATCTTCACATTCATGCTCATTTGATACTACCACTGGATCCATGTTGGGGATATGCTGTATTATCTTCATGATTATGCTCATTTGATACAACCGGTGGATCCATGTTGGGGATATGCTGTACTATCTTCATGATTATGCTCATATGATACAACCGGTGGATCCAAGTTGGGGATATGCTGAACTACCTTCATGACTATGCTCATATGAAACAACCAGTGGAAAGCAGAAACCTTAGAGACTGGAAATTATTGTCTTTATGTACTGTTCTTCGTCTGTTAACAGGGATGATTGTTGCAAAGTTTCTTGATAATTGTCTTTTTCTTTTTGACAATAGAGATAAACAGTATTGATTTGTCAACTCAAGTTTTGTGGCAGCATGCAAGTTTGGTTGCATTAGATCTAGAACTTCAATCATTTACACCTTGTCTGGGTGACTTAATGCATTGAAAATCCATGTAGGTCTAATGTTTTTGTTGTAGGCATTTCTAAAATTTCATGAAATATTTCCTCATTACAGTAACACTGTTGACAGAATTTTGGTTACAAAATGTGCACTGATCAGTTATTTGTAAATTGACTTGCTTCATCTTGAAACAGTGTCACCATTTTATGGTTTGTACATTATTGCAGTTTTAAGTAAAACAAAATATATTAGTTGAGGATGCTAAAAGAAATGAAAAAAATTAATTTTGGACAAGTAAATAATTAATAAATAAATTTGCAGACCAAGTATAAGTTTCTTTGTTGAAAGATCACCTATGTTGTAGACTTATTCTAAACAATCTGTGTAACCACTTATAATTCACAGTTAGATTCTTCCCTTTCCTGTGTCTGAATAATCACAATATTTGAGAAACTTAAAAAATGATTTAGAAAAATTAATTCAAAAATATAGTAACAGTAACTTTTACAGTAGGCAAGTTCTGATATTAATGATTACAACGTTTCTGCCCATAAAGTACCTGGTGATGACCCAATACTATGGGTCGAAACATTGTAATGATTAAAATCAAAACTTGCCTTTTGTTAAAGCTGCTGTCATTGTGTTTTGAATTAATTATTCAGTTCAATAGGTTCATCACTAAACGATGAGTTAGAAAGTTGTGGAATACAAAATGGCTAGAAATTTCCAATAACTTTGTAGTAATTTCAGCTACTCACACTAGGCTTATGTGCTAAGCTAGTAGTAAATTGTAGAAACTCCTAATCTCAGAAGAAAGGGTTAGGCCTAAGTTAACACAGAAAGTAAACTATATTAGACACACTTAGATTAAAATATCTATTAAAAATAACTGGCAAGTAACCAATAAGGCAGTCAAAAGCATTTCAAACCTCTAACTCTGACTAAAAATGGAGAAACAAAAAAAAATTATGTGAAACAATGAAAAATATACTTAGAATAACTTACTCCTCACAATAAATAATTTTAAGTAGAGTCTTAAGGAGTTTGTGTCTTATAGCATGTAGCTTACCAACTTAATCTATTTCAATCACAATAATTAGAAATTAAGTTGCTGCATAAAATGCTAAAAGTCATTGAAAAATACCTTGTGTTAATATTTCTGACTCACTTTTCTCTTGACTGATCTTTCTCATTGTATTTATAATTTTCTTGTGTTTGTATTAATAAGTTAATAGCTTGACACTCTTGTATTAGTTAATAGTTTTTAATGTGTTTTCAGAAGATATTTACCTATCTGTAAAGATACAAGTCAAACTCAGTTTACAGATTAAATTGCCTCATTCTCCTTTTATCTTGCTTTGAATAGTTTATAAAGTAGAAATGTCCTATTGAAATTGAGTGAAATACCAGATGTTATTTATAGTCCCATTTGTTTCCTTTTACCAGAACTTAGGAGATCTGAGGACATTAGATCTTCTTCTCATTTGTGTAGGTCACCATGACTATGAGGTGAGTTATGTGTTAAGGAGTTTTAATTAGCTTTACTCTAAAAATATGGATATCTGATGTTGAAGGGAATAATTATAAAAATCAGATTGAAGATGAAAAGGATTGAGAGCATTTCTTTGTTTAGCTACTAAAAACATCATTTGTTAACTTTATTAACAGGATTTCAGTTCATATTTTTGGTAATTTTGATCAGTTATTAACTAAGTATAGTAGAAATACATAAATTATATTCATGTCACTTGGTGTATTTAAAAAATGAGAATTAATGTATTATGTTTTATAGGTAGCTGAGATAACATTCAACTTTTGGTATAGACTGTCAGAAATTCTGTTTAAGAAAAACAATGACCATTTGAACAGACTGTTTCACCCCTATATTCGAAGGCTAATTATTTCATTGGCCCAGCACAGTCAGATGGAACCTGACCATGTTAGTTTTCTTTTTTGTATGTTATTCTCTTTCACATTGATGTTATGTTTTTACAAGATGTATTCAAGCTTAAAGGTTAGAAAGTAATATGATTTTGGAGTAAACCTTTTTGGTAGAAGTATACAGCATCTCTCAGTTGTGCATACCTATGTTCCTTTGTTTAAATGACTTTTAAATTCCTCTCACAACTTTTAATGAAACAACTTGATATTTGCTCTTGGCTCCCACAGAATAAAAACTAAAAACAAAAGTGCAAAAATATTTTATCATCATGGATAAAGACGATTATTGAGAAATAATAACAACCCACAGTAGTTTAAATGAGTTGATTTTATTACTTTGAAATTAGCATATAAACCTTTTTTCTATATAAGGAGAGCTAAATAGAGATTTTGTTACAAAATTAATTTAAGTTTCAGAAAACAAGACTAATAATTTTTTATACATTTTTGGATTACTACCAGTTTGGTGGTAATAAAAGGGCATAGTATTATGATGTGTGGCAAGAGTTATTATGAACCTTGAACTGTTTTTATGTACTATTCAGGAGGGGATTTTAGAAGAGCATGATGATTTTGGAGAGTTTCGTTCTCGAGTGTCTGACCTGATAAAAGATATTGTGTTTATTGTGGGATCATCAAGTTGCTTTAAAGAGGTAATACAACTTGTTTAATTATAAGTAATAAGAATTTTTTGGATAATAAACAGGAAGTAATGTGTGGTATGGGAGCATGAAAATTCATAATATTTAAAGTTATCATTATATTTTTGACTTTTTAATACTGATTTAATAGTTTATATTACTTTGTATACAAAATAGCTTCTGCAGTGTTGAATAAAAGTATATGTTATCATTCATAATATACTTAAAGAGGAAAAACTTTGCTATCATATTAAAAAATTGGTTTCAATGCCATTGTATAAAACATGCAAAACTTGGACCTTTCCTATGCCAAATGAAGTCAGTATGACTGAACAAATCATCAACCGTGTGTGATTAGTTTTGTTTCAAGCCTCTAAGGGTAACCTAATTTTTAGTCCACCTTATATTCAATGGTTGAAGTTCACATTCTGTTCTTTTGTTACATTTTCATAATTGAAGATGTAGTGGCAGTTCATTTTTTTCTGGTTAAGATATTTTAGCATTATTAGTTTGAATTCTAACTGGAAATGGAGGATGATAGGGAAGAAACTACAGGTAAGCACCCTTTTAAACAGCGGTTGATAATACTTCTGATGTTGTAGGTTTTAGTGTTGAAGCATTATAATATTCTTCACTGGAGAGTCTACTAGTGATTGGTCCAGTATATCCCTGGTTTCACCTTGGATAAGTGAACTCGTATATTACAGTGTTTTTAAAATATTGGAAACCTTTTTGAAGTAGAAGTTGAGAATATTAAAGTAATACTTAGAAGAAATTGTTTTCTGAGATGATAACTCATCTTTTCACACAGAAGCTCTATCTTCCTCATGTGTCTACCTATGAGATTTGCATGCCACTAGCCTTGGGGTTACTTCCACATAAATTCACGTGTCCTGTGCAAGTGATGATATTACTCACACAGGCTCTATCTCTAGTAAAGCATTGGGGGATCGTTGACTGAGGACGATGTCACATCCATTGTGTAGCATGTTAAGGGGTCCATTGTACATGCTAAACCTCCTGTTACTGTCCATTCTTCTGATGTTCCTTCTCCTCATTTTGAGTTTGAACAAGAGCAAGACAAATTTGATCGATTGTTCTCTCTTCCTGAATGTCTATTGGGTACCTCCCTATTGGTGGAAGAGAGTCCACACTATTTCAGGACTTGATTTCTTAGATGTGCTCCTTTTGTTCTCTTTCACCCACATCTTATGATTCTTCATGTTCTTTTTAACATGACTATAATCTCGAGATTATTTAGTTCTTCCTCCCGCATCTGACATTTGGATTCGTGCTGACTCCTTTCTTGAACAATGTTGTAACCATCACCATATGCCTCATCCTCTTCACCTTATTTGATTATCATGTCCTTTCTCTTTCATGATTCACAATCTTTGGAATCTCTGTTGCTTGCTTGGGGAGCAGTCCCCTTTTCTTCTGTTTTGTTCTCCAGTGCTCACTTTTCATGTCTTCATCTTTTTCTCACCACCCTTCTTCATTACCTCTCCTCCCTGCATCTTATGTCTGAGGTGCTTCATTGTGCTCCAGGGGAAGTTTATTCTTTTTATTGCTGTGGCCCCTATCACTACTTCTGCCTTATCCCTATGTACCTGGTCCCACTGCTGTTGGAATGTGTTAGGTAGGGACACACTCCTTACTAATGTATGCCTACCTGTTTCCTATCTGTATGATCTTCGTCAGGCTCCTTTTCTTCATCCTGATGTCTTTGGTGATGTTCTTGACTCACTGGAGGCCAAGGCTAAGGTGGCCTGACACCAGTCCTTATTATCTTCTCTGGTTTCTCACATTTCACAGCCCTGCTTTTTCAACTTCTGTCCCTTGACAGGGATTCTATCCCCCCCCCCCCCCAAATGACTACTTTAAGTTCTTTCATACATCTTTTTGGTGCCTATCCTTTTGGCTAGGGAACTGTGGGTGCCTATCTGTCTTAGTTTGCCAACCTTTGGTCACAGTTTTATACTGACAGATGGGTTCTTCAAGTCATCACCCATGGTCTTGTTTCTTCACTTTTCTTCTCCAATCATCCTTCTATTCCCATTTCCTTTTCTCCTCCCTCCAATCCTGTCTATCTCTAGTGTCTCGAGGGGGGTTGTATCGAATTTTTCAGCCAACTACAACATCGAGACTGGAGACTGGAATCTTGCAATTAACCTCTCATCTCTAAGACACTTACTGATTGTTTCACATTTCCAGATGGAGAATTTCTTTTCTTTCTGGTAGCTCTTTTTTCCCCATACTGTGGAGGACCAAGGTTGATGTTTTGGATGCTTTCCTCCAAATCCTGATTGCCCCACTTTCTCCAGATGTTTTCCACAGTTTGTTGATTGGAATTTCATCTTCCAATTCTATGCTCTTCCCTTCACCATAGCATCAGCCTCTTATCCCTTTCGAGACAGGTTACAGGTGAAAGGCCATGTCATCTCGTTTGTTGACTCACATTAAAAAGTTTATTGAACTATTATTTCATGAATTTATGTCAATAACTTTGATATCAAACTGTAAATTATAATTCAAATTTTAGTACTATATATTACTCAATTTCTTATTTGAAAAGCAAATATTAAAAAAAAGAAGATAAACATTGATTTTTGTGTGCCACGTGGTATGTTGAAGGCAGCACTGGTTGAAATTAGATGTTTGTGAAGTCAAAATACTAAGTTTATAGTTTCGTACGAATTAAAAACCCAAATTATCAATATTGACAAGCTAGAATATAAAATAAGAGCCTCTT
>NW_013666734.1:244679-252146 GCF_000517525.1 Limulus polyphemus | reverse complement strand
TACATATATAATGTATAATAATTGAAATGTGACTGTATTTTACAAAATACTAGTCTAATAAAACAAAGCCAAAATAAGTTACTATGTACAGACCAAAGGTCAGTTTTATGATATTTGATACGGTAACATAAGTGCATGTGAGCTGTGTCATTGTAACTTCTGTATTGTTAGCCAGGCATGGCTGAAAGGTGAATATAATAAAAAATAATAAATGTATAATGTTATGAGATTTGAGCTATTTAGTCTAAACGTTTATGTTTTTATGTTATAATTTGTGTTCATTCTAGAATGAAAGAGGTATAATTTATATATATTTTTTAATTTTTTGTGGTGGTTGCGAGATCGGTCAAATCTACCGAACCCGTACAGAGATTAATTACTTAAAATAACAGATAAAATATAAAGTTTTTTTGTAAGAAACCTTTGATAACTATCTGAACATTATAAAGATTTCGCTTGTGAAATTTCAAAATTTTGCGATGCATAAAAGTATTTTTAATCTTAAAATGAATATTATTTTGAATGATAGATAGGTAACATGTGAAAAGAAAAAAAAAGACATGAGAAAAACATTGCTTTACAAACCTTAAGACTTGATAAAAAAAATTTGCTATTTTGCATATGAAAGCATTGTAATATTTACTGATAATCTGCCAAATTTTGTTAACATTCGCTTAGTAATTTAAAATTGGGCAATTGTATCTTCTTAGCCCATTCTCAGGAGGTATTCTCTACTCACATCTCTCTTCTTCTACAGGAGGCTGCTTGGTTGGGGTGGCTTGTCAAGATGTCGAAGTTCTTTCTCATGCTCATTCAGTATTTGATATATTTGGACATCTTCTTCAGCTCCTGTCTCAGCCAGGCTCACCCTTCTTCCCTTCACCTGTGAGCTGTGGAGGGTCTGATCATCAAGGTTTATGATTCTCCTTCTCATCCTGTGTGAGGTTCTTTGGTTTTTTGGGACTCTGGTTCTCTGGTTTCCTTGGAAGCCTTTATCACTTTGAGGGAATGCACACATGGCCTCCTCCAGTAGACCTTGCAGGACCAGTTTTATCCTTCTCAGGATTCATTGTCCTTGATTGTACCTTGATGGTAACTGGACCATGCCAATACTACTTATGGAGTTCTCTTACTATCCACTGGACCAGATCTCTAATATCTTCACCGATGCTTCCCTCTCTGTTTAGGGCTCTTCTCTGAACAACATGATTTTTGGCATTTGGACACAGGATGAGCATTCACTCTATGTCAACATGTTAGAACTTTTTGCTGTTTGTCAGCCATGTTCTCATTTATTGCCCTTCTGGTGGATCACTTAGTCATGATCCACTCTGACAATTCCATGGTTGCTTCTTACTTTAGCTGTCCAGGGGGCATCCATTCCAGAACCCTTTGCTTTTGGCCATTGGAGCTACTCTTCTGGGCTCATTCACGTCAGATTTGTTTTGTTGCTTATCATGTGCTAGGAGCAATGAACCTTGTAGTGGAGCATCTCTCTCAGCCAGATCATGTTCTGCCCATGTAATGGTTTCTACACCTCCAAATCTTTCACTGGGTTTGATTTTGGTTAAGTGCACTTCTTATGGATGCCTTTGCCACTCCTCTCAACTCCAAGCTTCCTCTTTTCTTGTTTCCTGTACCTCATCCTTCAGCTCTGGCTGTTGATTCTCTCAACTAGGACTGGTCTCACCTTTTTCTATATGTATATTCTACTCTTTATTGTTTTTCTTGGGTCCTCACCTTGATACGTGACACTCCTTGTTAGGTTCTATTGGTGGTGCCTTTTTGTTCAGCTCAGCTTTGGTTTCCTCTGCTTCTTCAATAAACATCAAAACCTCTTTTCCTCTACCCAGAATCTCTTCTCTATTGCTTATACCACTATTTCATCAGAAGATACCATCCCTTTATCTTCACATGTGGGATTTGTATGATCCATCACCTGTTGAATTGTGCAATTGTATAACCTCTTTCTTGTTACATTCTTGTCTCCCTTCCAGTTTGACTGTGTATCAACATCAGTGGCAGCCTGTCATTGTTAGTCCATTCACCACTCCTTTCTTTGCAGCCATCTCACTGTGAATCACCTTTCTGTTTTTTGTACTTATTGTTCAGCCATGGTTTTTTGGTCTTCACCATTGTTGGTTATTGGGTGGCATTATCCACTACATTTTGCCTTTCCTGGTACCACAGGGTGTTTTCTTTCTCTGTACACTCTATTCTGCTCCTTCCTTCTTCACCAACTTTCTCACCCAACTCCCATGTCTGACTGGGATCTTAATGTGATTTTTTACTCTCTCATGCTGACCCATTCAACCCAGTGGCCTCTTGCTCTTTATACCATCTTATTTCATAAGTTATTTCCTCCTTCCTTTTGCCTGTGGTCACTGTTGTTTGGATCGGCTACTGTGTCCCGTTCGGGTTGTTTGTTGTTACTTGTCACGAACCTCTCACTTTCAGGCTTCCTGTCATTGTCAGTTTATACCCTGGGGCCCCCCCCTCTTCTACTAGGGACCTCTCTTTTCTTACTGGATGAGTCCATCAACTTCTCTAGTTGGAATATGCTTTCCTTTATGTGGATGTTCACAGGCTATTTTCTTTATAGTCCCCCGGTGGGACAGTGGTAAGTCTTCGAATTTACAATGCTAAAATCTGGGGTTCAATTCTCCTCAGTGTACACAGCAGATAGACCAATGTGGCTTTGCTATAAGAAAACACACACACACATTTCTTCATATCACATTCATCATCTGATTCATTCTCTTGCTTCTCATTTCTCTTGGCCTTTGGATGAGATCCTCCAGGCAGGCATGTGAACAACTTCCCACACATCTGCCTTTCATTATCTCCACCATTTGGCTGTTTCATCTCCTACTGGATTTCGACATCTACTGACGTCTATTCTTCGGTCGACCCACCATCTTTGAGATGGGTAAGTGTATTTATTTTCCCTTTCCCTCCCTTTTCATAGTTCAGGATCCTGCCTGCTGGCTGGTGTTGCCTCCAAGAGTATGCTTATTTCCAAAAATCCTCATCAAGTCAGGATAACAGAAAGTGCTCAAACCATCTGCCCTGGCTCTACCAGTGCCCATTGCAAGATGGGGTGTTCAGCAAGACCACTTGAGGTATTCTCGTGGTATACATATTTTCTCCATTGTATGATCCATACTGTACTTATTCCATGGACTATCTTGGAAAAAGCTAGCACCAGGGAAGTGTTGGCTCACTTCATTAGCTCATACATACCAGCTTTTAAAAATATATATAGGATTTGTGGTCACCCACTGCGCTACCTCCAGAAAAAGAACCTTTCTGGCTGGTGGTTTGATGACGATTTGGGTACTTCTCTGGGTTTTCCTAATGCATATTCTTCCCCCTTTTTCTTCAAATGGAGCACAAGAGACCCTTGCCAGTTACCAGTAAGGGGGTGGACCATGGAGAATCTGTACCAATTGGGTTTAGTGCAATATGCTGAGAAGTGGGGCAGTGGTGACATTGTCTATATAGTATGGATCACCCCCTTACAAACATAAATTAATGTGCCCTCTTCCTACAGCTAAACACCATTCGGTAGAGTTGAGGTGAGAGCACTCTTGTACAGTCTGATCACACCCCAACCACACTACACATATTGGCTCACTGACCATTTGCGTGCAAGTGCTCAGATGTTCATGTTCTCATTCTGCCTGTCCCTGTAGGACTTGCAGCTCATTTGTCTCTCCTCCCTTACATTCTGGCCGAAGAGTTTACCCTGGCCAAGACAAGATGTGATCTCCTACAGATGTGCCCTTATGGAGCTCCTACCATTGAGTGTCACACTTCATGGGGTTTCTCTTCAGGTGCTTTCTGAAGGGAGGTCATCTAGGTTTTAAAAATTTTGCACCAGCCTCCTACACAATTTAAACATGGAATTTTAGCATTTCTATGAGTTATTGTCCTGGAAGGTAAGATTTTCCTAATCTGAAAATGTATTTCTATTAGATACTTCTACACACATTCCCACCCATCCTCTCCACTTCTGGTGTACTTTGTTTTCTTTTTTTGCCTTATCAAAGATTGACATTATCACAAGTGCATAGGATGAGTAACTGAGCATGGAGGTTGTGTTGCTCTCCTGTTAGTGGAGGATTTTTGTCATGTGATGACATCATGTACCAGCACAGTTCTCATGAATTTAGGTAGGAGTTACCTCAAGGCTAGTGGCATGCAAATATCATAAGGCAGATGCACAAGGAAGATAGCATTTATATGTGTGGAGTTTGAGTATCTATTGGAAATACATTTTCAGATTATGAAAATGTTAACTTTCATTGTCATTCTTAAAGAGAATGATCTACACAAAAACTGAAACTAAGTACTTCATTTATTACATTAGATGTCATGAAAAAAAACTGTTATATGATTAAGAAAAATAATTAAAACTATCAAACAGTTATATCCACAAGGGGCTGTTCAACTTTGTGGACAAAAAACATCCATTGAATATGTTACTAGTGGTATATAAGTTCACATGCCAAAGATAAAACTAGGGCTATATTTAATCAACCACTTGAAGGCTCTGTAGTCAAATAAAAAAACTGTAACACTTAAAACCTACACCATCAGTAGTGTTATCAATCACTGTCTAAATGAGTGCTTACTTCCTGTTTTTTCCTTGTCATCCTCCATTCCTGGTAAGAATTCCAACTTAGAGTTTTAGAACTATGTATGTATGTATATGTGTGTGTGTGTGTGTGTTTATCTAACAAATATCATGTTTGATTTTTTCACACATGAGTGTTCTTTGTGAATTCTGTGGATTTTTCCATTAGTTTGGCATTAGTATGTTATGTTTTATCTTTAATAGTAGTTTAAATATTTGACATTTTCTAACAAGTTGAACCTGTGTCACCTGAACTGTATTATTGAAAATAACTTAAATTTGTACTTTTATTTTGCATATTAGATGTTTGAAAACCTGAAGAACCAAGGAAGTAATGCTACGTGGAATATGTCTGAAGCTTCTCTTTTTGTTATGGCTGCTGTAGCAAAAAATATCATTCCGTAAGTTAATTGTTAATTCTTCATGAAAAATAAGAATTTGAACAGTATGGTAATGATAAAAATGAAATTATATATATATATATATATTTATATTGGACTCTGTCCATTACTTTCATTTGTTGTGTGTACTCTTTCAGCTGTTGCTTGAGAACTGAAGTCAACCCTTTGGATTGATTCTTTATTATTTAACTTCATTATATATGTATTATGCAACAAAATTTTTCTTAACATCGTGTGTGTGTGTGTGTGTGCATGTATGGCTGCTATTTCAACAAGGCTGTAAATGTTCATTGTTTCTAATGTTTGCTTGGTGATGTCTTGTGTGACAAAGACTAATCTTCAGCATTGTGTTTATCTGATTTGGTTTTCATCATGTTGTATTTTGGATCAACCAGTCAATCACTGTATGTTGTATCTGTAATGGTATTTGTCTAGTTCTGAGAATACCCTGTCCTTAGTAAATTAAATGTTTTGATCTAAAGCTTACATTCATTTATTTCATGGTATTTATATTAGAAATATAACCCATAGACTTGTAATGTTTTAAATTAGTTTTTTTTTCCTTTCATAGAGATGAAAATGAAGTGGTTCCACAGGTTGTAGAAGCTATTATTCATCTTCCAGAAGATTCTCATATTGCTGTGCGACATACTAGCACGCTGCTTCTTGGGGAACTCTGTGAATGGATTGAGAAACATCCTCAGTATCTTGGTAAGATCAGCTGGCAGATTAATTTCTTAAAAACAGTAATTATTATATTTTAACTTGTTACATATATAAAATGCATAATACCAATTTTGTGTTTAATATGTGTGTGTGTGTGTGTATTGTCTGGATGCTGCTTTTTTTGATAAATCATAGAGAGGTTTAATTGGGTTATCAGTCTTAGGTAGTTTACTGTTAGCCCTACTAAACTGAAGCACATTCAGTATTTGTTTAGCAGATAAGTGACATATTGATACTGTTAAATGTCATATTTATATATGTATTTCTAAATTAATAATTATTGCATTTATGAGTAAATGTATGATAGGTACGTGTTTTGAAAAATGTGCTTCCTCTGAAAGTTACATTAAAGTTATCTGAGTTTCAGTAAGATTAATTGAAGAAATGTATGAATGATGCAACATAGTTAGGTTAATTATGTTAAGGCACTATGGAGGTTTCTTAGGCCCAGTAAAACTTAAGTATCTTGGGGTGATCAGAGGAAGATATTTGCCAACACTTTGGTAATG
The DNA here is from genome assembly GCF_000517525.1 of Limulus polyphemus. Lineage (NCBI taxonomy): Eukaryota > Metazoa > Arthropoda > Merostomata > Xiphosura > Limulidae > Limulus > Limulus polyphemus. The sequence continues at coordinate 245,871 of NW_013666734.1, read as the reverse complement.
TATGTCCCAATTAAGTATGTCTAAATTTTGTTCTGTGTTAAAAGCTGTATCTTAATTAAACATACAGACTTTAAGTCAAAAATAGGGATTTGACCAATTCAGTTTAACACACACTCACATCAAATAGAAGAGAATTTCCCTTTAATCTCATCTGTTTATATTTATCAGATTTTAACAACTGCTACTTTAGTTCTCATTAGTGAACACTCATGATTTAGTAATGAGTATAAAAAGCTCTGATTTTGAAATGCATTTTTTATATATTGTGAATATAACTTTTATTATTTAATGAAAATAAAAATGTAAACTGATAAAGGAATATATCTTTCGTATTTTTTATACTGGAGAACATATTTTGAAAAATCTGGTTAAAAATTGTCTTCCAGGGGAAATGTTCTTGTGTATTGTCTAATATATGAAATAATGCAGAACAGTAAATCTTTCCAGACGGGTCACGGGTGAAATGCCATGTCATCATGTTTGTTGACTCGCCTTCAAAATTTTATTTAACTACTATTTCATGAATTTATATCAATAATTTTGGTATCAAACTGTAGATTATAATTCAAATTTTAGTTTTATACATTACTCAATTTCTTAATTTAGAAGTAAATATTCCAAAAACAAAGTTAAACATTGATTTTTGTGTGTCACATGGTATTTTGAATGCGGCAATGGTTCAAATTAGATGTTTGTGATATCAAAATACTATACTCTATAGTTTATTATGAATTAGGAACTCAAGTTACTGATATTGACAACCTAGAATATAAAATAAGAACCTCTTATCTTTTCTACTTGCTAAAATATTGCTCATGTAATAAATCAAACACAGTGGCCACAATCACCTTTCAATTTTTGGAAAAGGTCTCTTATATACACTTACTTCTATATATGACATGAATAACCAATTGAAAGTTCAGAATGTCCCCCTAGTGGCTTTCTCTGCCATTTCAACGTGTTTGGATGCCATCTCTTTCTTTCAAACCAAGAATTCAAGGATGTAGGTTGTGTCTTTAGTCTGCTCGAAATTTCATACTTATTTAGACTGAAATACATCTTAGTTACTAAGCTTGATAAATTATAGTGGAATTCTATGGTATTATTGAGTAATTTATGATTTTTTAGTTATTCAACTGCATATATAAAGCCTAAAAAAAATTACTTTGTTTCATATCCTCCATGTGCGAAA
>NW_013666734.1:241580-244075 GCF_000517525.1 Limulus polyphemus | reverse complement strand
TATGTTTTCGTGTTATAATTTGTTGTTCTTCTAGAATGAAAGAGGCATAATTTATATTTATTTCCTAATTTTTTACAGAGATTCATTACTGAAAATAACAGATTAAATAAAAAGTTTTTTTCTAGAAACAATTGATAACTATCTGGACATTATAAAGATTTTGCAGAAATTTGAAATTTTTCTGATGCATAAAAGTATTTTTTAATCTTAAAATGAAAATTACTTTATGTTGGATAGTCAACATACGAAAAGAAAAAAAAAGGCATGAGAAAAACATTGCTTTACAAGCCTTAAAACGTAATAAAAAAATTTTATATATTGTGTACGAACGTATTGTAATGTTTACTGATAATCTGCCAAATTTCATTAACATAAGCTTACTAATTTAAAAGTTATAGCATGAAAACTATAACAAGCACGAAATGATTACAAGGTTGGTCCGAGGGACCAAGCCCATGCTGAAAGAGTTAAGGACAGAATCAGGATGATACAATTATGTTACGTTAAAAGTAGAAATGAAAGGTTCCCATGCATAAGTAACTTCTAGTTAGTTATGACTTATTTTGTAACTTATTTTAACAGAGAATTATATAAGTACAGATTTTGCTACTGATGCCAGTAGAAAGCTGTTTAGGTACAGGTTTTTACAATGTTGAATTGAAGCATGTTCTATTAGTTTTACTGTTGTTTGATAATAGTTTTACAAGTTTTGTTTTTGACATCATTTAACTTTAAATATCAGTTGTTTCATCTAATATAGTAGAAATAGAAGTATCACTTGTTGTTCAGATAAATGATTTTTTGCAGTAGGACAAGATTACATATTTAGCTGTTCAGTAAAAAGTGGCAGTATTACTCAAGAGACATGCTTTATAAATTCTGGAACATTTAATTAATTTTGAAATGTAATTTTTTTATTTACTAGTTGATTGCCCATCGTATGATGGTAAATGCTGATTCATTTTTTCTTCTGAAAATTAAATCGAAATAAATGTTTTATGAACATATTTTCTAAAATTTAATTATTACAGTAACTATATATATATATAATGTTTATCCTTTTTCTAGTATTTCATTAGAATTTTAACTTGTGTATATTCTTATGTTATAAGACAAATTTTTTTACTTAATTTTGTGAAAAATATTCATAATAATGTATTGTAGCTTCATCTCTTGGGTTAAAAAGATATCTAAGTTATTTTTGACACTACAGTCACTTGTATTTATTACATAATGTGATATTATCCCTGATTTATTTCATAATTGTTTTTGCATTTCTCCAAATCAAAGAGCTTGTTGTATATATGGTAATAAATATAATAATTACATTTTAAAAAAAAATCTAACTTTACTAGGATTTGAACCTAAGACTTCCACAGGATAGTCAGTGTCTATAACCGCTATGACACCCAGTCTTTATGATCACATGTTAACAAATTGTACAAATACCTAATGTAAATTATAATTAATAGTTAATAATTAAAAAATATATAAAAAATCCCCACTCAACTGGTATTTGAACATGACACTTCAGACAAACCACTGAGCCACTTTGAACATTACCAACAGAGAGTGGCTTTTATTATACAGATTGCTTTTTTTGCAATGGTTATTAATTTTGTAAGTTTGTTTTTGTGATTACATTTGTGTAATTTCATATGTAATCCAGTGCATTTGTCTATTTCCAGAGCTAGTCCTGAACTATATACTGTCCTGTCTACAGCATAAGCCCTTGGCAAGGATGGCTGCATCTGCACTGCAAAACATATGTTCTTCTTGTAGAACAAAAATGGCATCTCATTTTAATGGACTCCTGCAGATCATCCAGGCTATAGACAGCTTTTCTATCTCAAATGAAGCTGCAGTTGACCTGCTGAAAGGTGCAGCCCTGATTTTGTGTCAGTTGCCAGATGAACAAGTTACAGATGGCCTTAGAGTACTGTGTCAGTGCCAGCTTTCACATCTTTCAAAGGTAAAATTATTACATTATTCTATGGTTTTAAAAATTATATCTTCAAGAAATACAAATATTTTTGTTATTCCAACAAAAATGTAGATCAGATTTCTGCAGTTGTAAGGAAACTAATAGTACAAAAATGTTTGCAGAATATTATATTGTTTAATTTCATATTATTCCAGAAAATAGTAGTAGTTTTAGAGCTATTCATTTAAGAAATCAGATTATTAAAAATGAACAGGATTTGTTTAAACTATTATAATCTTCAAATACCTATAAAGAGTTTAAGTTATTCAGCAAATATACACCTGGAAAAAAGTTAAGCACCCCCAAATATTTTTCAGGATTGCTTATTGAAAATAAGGTTTAATTTTCATGATGTTGAGCAATGTTCGTAATTTCAAACATAATTAAAAGGATGTGAGCATTCAGGTGTGACATTTAAATCAGGCACGTTTTTTCCCCACGTGCAACTTGCTCCCTTCTTCACGTCCAATATGCACTATTTTCTCGTGCATCAAATCCGTATTTAAGTCCC
>NW_013666734.1:236621-240580 GCF_000517525.1 Limulus polyphemus | reverse complement strand
AGTCACAAGAACGTCGAATCTGAATCACTTGAAAAAAACACGGGGGTGCTTAACTTTGTTCCAGGTGTATATGTGTTTCAAGTAATCAAAGAGACATTTGATGTATAGTATTATCAAGAGAATATACTTGTTGCATTTCATGATTTCAAGCCTGCTAAATTTTTTTGGACTTTAAGCACATTAAAAAAAAAAGCACATTTCAGAAAAATTTTGTAATTAAACTTTAATAAAAGCTTCACATTTTATTACTTAATCATTCTTATCATGATTTTTTTTAGAAATGTTTTGACTATAAGTATTTAGGATTAAGATGTCTTATTAAAGGTGCTTCAACAAGATCCACAAGATAAAACAGCAAAATTTGATCCCACTCCATGGTTAGACAGGATCTCTGCAATTTTCAGGTAATTTATCATAGCCTAATATTTGATATTAGAGTATTTTTTAAAATTGTTTTCAACTCTTTTTTTTTTGCCACTGTTGATGAATCAGTACTTTGGGTTTAAGTTTTGGAAAACAGAAGAAAAACACATCTTGTTTATTGGTTATGTTTATTATGATTTTAAATAACTCTTAATCAATTTTTGTTTTTATAATTTTAAATAGTACTCAGTAAATTTATAGGAGGCTTCTTTCTTTAGTTCTGTTATGCAGTTAAAGTTTGATGAAATCTAAAAGAAAAAATATTGAAAAAAAAACTACAGAAAAGTTGTATGTATAAAGCCAAACTTTCAGCCAGTCTTTTTCTTTTTTGTCTCTCCTACAGTTTTTAAAATAATTTTTGCATTTTTCAAACAATTTATAGTGTATATAATAAAAAAAAAAGATCCATACCTTTGGTTAGAGCAGTAAACCTTTTTTGATAATAAATTAACTCTCTCAGCACAGGCTCGGTTCCAGGGACCGAGCTTATAAACATTTTGTGCTTGTTATAGTTTTCATGTTATAACTTTTAAATTAGTAAGTGTATCTTTATGAAATTGTGCATATTATCAGTAAACATTACAAGGCTTTTGTACACAAAATATCAGATTTTTTTTATTAAGTTTTAAGATTTCTTAAGTAATGTTTTTCTCGTGCCTTTTTTCTTTCTGAATGTTGACTATCCAACATGCAAAGTAATTTTGGTTTTAAGATTAAATATATTTTTATGTATCAGAAAAATTTTTAATTTCACATGTGAAATCTTTATAACATTCAGATAATTATCAAACATTTTCTGGAAAAAATTTTATATTTGATCTGTTATTTTCACTGCTGTATCTCTGTACGGGTTGGATCGATTGCACCGACCTCGTAATCACCATAAAAAATTAGGAAATAAATATAAGTTATGCTTTTTTCATTCTAGAATGACTACAAATTATAACATGAAACACAAATGTTTAGTCTAAATAGCTTAAATTTCATAACATTATACATATATATATATATATTAATTTCTTTATTATATTAACCTTTCAGCCATGCCTGGCTAGCATAACAGAAGTTGCAATAATGTAGTGTATGTGCACTCATGTTACCGTATCCAAGAATATAAAACTGGCCTTTACTAAGTGACCTGTCTTGGCTGTGGTTTAGAGAACTAGCATTTTGTAAAATAGAGTCACATTTTGGTTATAATACATTATATATGTATATACATTATTACTATTTACAAACAAGTTCTTAAACTTATTGTACTTAAAACATAGAACAGTAAATAAAGAAGTGTAGCAAACAATTAGTTTTGAACTTTGTACTTGTTTTCTGCTTGCTTTAGGTTGCTAAGCCTTATCAAAATTCTAATGTGGAGGATGTGAAACAAAATATTTTTTTACGTTTTATATATATATACATTTTTAAATAACCAAAAATCATAAATTACTAATATCAATACCACAGAATTTCACTATAATTTGTCAAGCTTAGTAACTAAGCTGTATTTGGGTCTAAAAGAATATGAAATGTCGAGCTCACTAATGTCTTACCTTACTGCTTGGAATCTAGCATGAAAAGAAAGAGTTTGCTGCACATGTACTTCCTAGAGGCTGAGAAAACACTAGGGGGACATTCTGAGCTTTTGATTGGTTATACACATGTCATTGGGTGAATTAGGTGTACGTAAGCAGGTATTTCAAAAACTGAAGAGGTGGGCAGGGCCACTGTGGTTGATTCAATAAATATATTAAAATCTCAGAAAATAGAAAAGATAGGAGGATCTTATTTTACATTCTAGCTTATCATTATCAGTAAATTGAGTATTTAAATTGTAGCACACTATAAATTTTGTATTTGGACATCGCAAACATCTAATTTGAACCAATTCTGCATTCAACGTACCACGTGACACACAAATACCGATATTTAAGGTGTGTTTTTTATATTTAATTTCAAATTAAGAAATTAACTAATGTATAATACTAAAATTTGAATTATATACAATTTGATATCAAACTTATTGACATACATTTATCAAATATTAGTTCAATAAAATTTTGAATGCAAGTCAACAAATGCAATGACATGGCAATTGTACTAATTAAAGGTCTAAACTATATGTGGCTAGTAATGTAAATAATTACAAAAGTATTTATTAGTAAGCTTAACATAAGACCAAAGCTCGTATGAAACTTTTAGTGGGGGAATGAATGCAAAAGAATACGTAGATTTGAAACGTTGGAACTTTCTTTCAACCCTTCAGCAAAATTTTATGTTTGAATTTCACTTCAAGGTCTTTCTACTTAAGTATTTATGAAATTCAAATTGGAAATAAGACTTAAGGTATATTGTAGGCATCTGAAAATTGTCATTGATAATTTGAACTTAAAGTTTTTCAATTCTCAAGAGATTTATTAGGTAGCAGAAGTGATTTAGACTATTTAAAGTGTTGATGAATCTTATAATTAATGTGAATTTTTTTGGCTACTAGTTCAAGCCTTACTTTATTTGTTAAGTAATTTTGTGCTTTCACATGTGTATTTAGTTTTTGAAATTATAATTATTAATTTTTATGTACTAATGTATAAGCAGTTTTGTCACATTTAGCTCCTTTGTGCCAAGATTCGATGCATATGTTGTATAGTTTCTTTTATTGAATTGCAAAAAAAAAAGGTACTGGCTGAAATAGTTTAAAACATCAGATGAACTTTCTGCATATATATGAATGTGTATGAATTCACAGCTTTAAAAATTTGAAAAGGTTTCATTGTGATGTATGTTTATTTTATGAAAAATTAAACATGCTTACCTTTGTTGTATGTTTTAATTACTGATTTCTATGTTTTCATACATTTTTTGGAAAACTTTATAAAACTAAATTTTATCTTTGTTTTGACTTGAAAAACTCTTCATGCAGTTTTATGATCACTGGCATACAATAAAAATTATTTTTTACCATATAAAATTTAAAAGTGAACTAAATTTTTTTAAATTATAAATCAGAAGGATTTACTTAATGTATGTAATATGCTTTAAATCTGTTTTATGTTTGTTTATATATTTATTTACTTTTCAACAATGTTTTTGCATATTCAAGCAATTATTTAGGCTTATAGTAAAACTACGCTTACATTTTCGATGACGAGGAACCCACTTTGAGACTAATAATGGCTGGAGACGGCTTGAATGGGTAATGAAGAAAAACTTTAATATAACAGCAAATGTACAACGTTTCGACAAGGTTTTGTCATCATCAGGTACAAGTAGACAGGTTTTTAAAATCCATATTAAAAAAATCCAAAATATTAATTTAAAAATTGAAAACAACTTGTTTTTAAACGTTTAGATAATTTTTTTCAGTTGGATAGCTAAGATGGAAGAAACGTTCTTCCAATAAAAAAAATCTGTTATATCATATCTTTCATTACTATAATAACATCATAACATATTTACTAAGGCACAGATTTAAAAAATTTCTTTATCTGCCAGTCTTTGTAACCATTATTTTATAATTTATTTTTTAATAATTTAACATTATA
>NW_013666734.1:233077-236092 GCF_000517525.1 Limulus polyphemus | reverse complement strand
CCAACACCCCAGGGTGCCTAGATACCTCTTCTAAGTTTCACAACAGTTCCGGTCATGTGACGTCTTTGTTCAATACTGTATATATATATATATCCGTGTCAGTGTAAACTACTTGTACCTGATGATGACAAAACCTTGTCGAAACGTTGTACATTTGCTGTTATATTAAAGTTTTTCTTCATTACCCATTCAAGCCGTCTCCAGCCATTATTACACTTACATTTAAGTTACAAGGTTTAAGTTAGTGCTACTTAGTACCCTCGAGGGATACAGGTGCCATATTATGCTCCAAGTAGTATTCAGGAAATTCTTAAACTCTAATGTCTTCCTTCATAATGCTTTCAACTCAATTCAGTATCAAAGTTATGGAATAAATATGATAGCTAAACAATCAAGTTTCAAGCTTTCTTATTTTGTTGGATTGATCTTTGTATTCTTTTGTACAACAGTATTGTGACATCTTGTTTGGTAGAAGGTGAACAAGTTCAATCAACCCGAGTGTTTTTGAGCTATACGTGTAAATGTTTGTTATCAGTCTGCATTGATCTTAGTATGTTAATAATCCTTATTTCAACAGGCACGTTAATATCTGTGTAAAGGGTAACAATACACATCCCTGTCTAGTTGTTGTGAAGGAAGTGTGGCCTGTAATGTCACAGGTCTGTGAATACTACAAGGCTGATATTAGAATCATTGAGAGATGTTGTCGCTGTATTAGGTTTTTAATTCGATGTGTTGGAAGATATTTTGCCATACTAGTAGAACCACTTGTCACTCAGGTATGTGTGATTCTGTAAAATATAGTGCTAAATATGCTGGTGCTTTGAGTTATAGTATGCAAACAACTAATAATTTTGCTGGTATTTAATACTTAAAATTGGAGGCACTGATACATAGTGATGTCAAGTGTTTCAAGTCATGAATACATACATTGTGTGGTAATGTAATAGGTTAGTGTTGTTGCATCAGAAATCCAGGTTTTAACATTGAAGTAGAAATAGATACTATTTAAAGATGGACTGTAACAGGAAAACTATTTGTCTTTAATAATATCATTTAATAGATGGCTACATAAAACAAATTGTAAAAGCTGCTGAATCAGAATATGCCCTTAAATTGTAATTTATTAAAAAAGAAAATTATGGCTATGGAAATTTACTGTTAATAGAAATTGTAGAACAGGTATTAGTACTAATTAAAACATTGAGAAATATGATTCATGAACTTATATTATTTTTAACCCTTCATCTCTTTTTTGGTATCTAAGAGTAATAAATTATCTGCAGACTTTTTAATAATCAATGCTCATAAAATTTCACACACATAATATTATTTCATTAACTTAGCAAACAGCTTTTTAAAATAGAAGGACTTTTTTTTCAAAATATTTCGCATACAAGGTAACTTGAATTCTTTGACCTGATTGGATTAAAGCTATTTAAACATAGGATTTTGATATTGAATTTTCACTTTATTTCATTGTATTTTCTTACCAGGTATCAAAGTAAATATAAAACAGCTGTGTATTTTGTGGATGGTGTGTGCATTTGGTGTAAAGAAATCTTATATTTAATTGCTTATGCTAAACAGTTGCTAAACTTGTGTGATTGTCATATAAGAATATTTCTGTATCTTTCAGTGAAGTATAATTTAACCCTTCTATTAACCATGAAAGTATCCATGAGAGTAATTATACTATGTTTTTTCATAAGGTAAGCAGTTACTTGGAGATGAGGTTATCATTTCACTGATCATATATAAAATGATACAACTGTCATTACATGATACTTTCTAGGATAAGTATTGCAGACTAATAAAATGCTGTTATAACTGTTGTGTCATAAATGTCTCTTTATATTAATATAGTAGTTTACTATACATACAAATTTTGTTCTGCATGTTTTCATATACATAGTGTGTTTTCTTGTAGTATGCCGAGTTAAAAGCTGCATATAAGTGTCACCAACCTCATAGTGAAAGCTGCTATATGTAAAATTACCATTGAAAGTTATTTAAATTATCATTCTGTAAAGTGAACTCTAAAAATAATACTAAATACTTTTCATCAAAACAGAAACGAGCATGATTTGCTGACAGTCTGTCTATAGTTTAATGCTTTTGTAAGCCAAGTAGCAAGACTTCTAAAACATAAATAAATTGTCAAGCCAGGTGAAACAATTTCTGTAAACTCTTTGTTAATAAGTACAAGAGTTGTTATTTAAAGTTCTAGTAGAAGCAGCTACTGAATAGCCTTTGTTGAATCAGTGGTAGTCTCTGAAATTGTTCAAGATGAATTAACTAAATAGATTTATTAAAGTACTTTAAAAGCTAAATTTTGTTATTACAAGGAAATGTAATTTCTTATTAAATAGTTTGAAATAACAGTAAAGAGGTGTTTAAAATGATTTAACTGGCTTCAGAAGATCTTCCAATCACAGTGGTTATTCAAAATGTAAAAGAAGTTCTATGTGTTTGCTTTCAGATAGTTCGTATTTATCAGGAACATCCACATTCTTGCTTTTTGTATCTGGGAAGTATCCTGGTAGATGAATATGGAAGAGATCCTGGCTGTGTTCAGGGGTTGGTTGATATGCTACAGGTGAGTGTTCTGTTTGATTGCATGATTAAAGTACTAAAAAGATATATGTACATATATTGTTGGCATTAACAATGAGTTTTAATACATAACTTATTGATGATTAGTAGTTACATTTGAAATACTGTGAAACTACTAGTAATAAGGTTTGAAATGAACCCTAAATATGAAACATGTCCAGTCTTCTTCTGAAAGTCTAAGAAATAAGCCAAAAAAGAAAGGGAAATATAATTAACTGTAAAAGTCTGAATTAGCATGTATTATTTCTAACAATAGGCAAACAGATAAGTATCTAGGCTCTCCTATACTTCAGATAACTTCTGTGCAAAGTGTGACAATGTAATGTAAATTCATACTTATTTATATATATACACCTGGAAAAAAGTTAAGCACCCCCAAATATTTTTCAGGATTGCTTA
>NW_013666734.1:229283-232027 GCF_000517525.1 Limulus polyphemus | reverse complement strand
TAAGCAATCCTGAAAAATATTTGGGGGTGCTTAACTTTTTCCAGGTAGTATATCTTCCTTTTAATGAAATCAAATTTCAATCAAAAATACTCTTGTAGTTTTTTTTTGTCTGATTATGATTCTGTAATGAAAAATCGTTTTCCCTGAAGAAATGAAATCCAATTAAATGTAAATATCAAATAACAGTATGTCATAAATCTTTAGATTTATATGGCTGTGTGGAGAAATTATTTGACATTTGATAATAAGTCTGTGAAACTAACTATTAAATAATACACATTTTAGTGAATTCCAACTAGCATGAAAGTTACTAGTACAATCAGTCAAGGTAAAATGTGTTTGAGGTTTGAAACATTGTTGAATGTAATGTGTCTTGTAGTTCAGTTTATTATTGATTAAATGTAAACATTAGATTCTAACACCAAATAATTAATGAATCTTAATTTTAGAACTCATGTTTCTCAAGAACAGTCTATATTTAGTAAGATGTTTTTTCTGTATGCACATGTTTAAATTACCAATAATAATAATAATAAGACTCAAAAAATGATATGAAAATCTATTGTAAGCTTTTTACTGGTTTTTATAGTAAAGCTAAAGATTGGCAATTGATGAGTAATACAACTTATTCAAGACTTTGTATTCATTGCTATATAGGCATTCTGTGGACCTACATTTCATCTTCTAGACAAGCAAGATGGGCTTAGGAACCATCCTGATACAGTTGATGACCTTTTCAGACTATGTACAAGGTGAATAGGTCTTTACTTCTGTAGTTCTGTTTGTGTTTGTTTTTTCATATGCCACCTGTCTCTTGTTTTCACTTTAATAGGGCATTATTGAGTGATGTATTAGATATTTCACTTATTACATGATGCAAGACAAGAATTACATTAGTCAAGTGGTTATTCAGATATAAAAACATTTTAATAAGTTTATAATAAAATTACAGATTTTGAATTTAAGTTAATGAACTTGTTAATCAATACTTATTCACAGTTATTGCTTTGATAGTAATATTGAGTTCTTTAACCCTTTCTTGAAGGATCAGTTATTTTGAACAACCTTGAAAATCATAAAGCTATAAATACTAGAATTCTGACTTTACCAAGTGTATCATCAAAAAATTCAGCAAACTTTTAAGAAGTATTACAAGTCTTTTGTGTGCAAAAAATCAATATTTTTAATAATGTATTTATATTAACTCTTACTGTGCAGGGTTGGTCGATGTGACCGACCTTGTATCCACAAAGTAATCGTCAGAGTTTCCATACTATAACTTTTAATATGTTTTGTGCATCTTCATGAAGTTTGTCAAGCTTTCAGTAAATGTTACAAGTTTTTTATACATAAAAAATCATATTTTTTAATTAACTGTTTGTACTAGAGATTTGTCTGTGAATAAATGGAATCAAAGTGTTGACTGCTTCAAGCACAAAGTGATTTTCAAGTTAAGATTACTGTACTTTTTTCATTTGAAATTTTTCAAATTTCATTTATATAACCTAAATAAATATCAAACTTTTTATTTCACTTAAACTTTATATTTTATCTGTTATTTTCTCTACCCTAACTCTATGTGGACTTAGTCGACTTGACTGACTTTGTAACCACTATAATGAAATATGAAATAAATCTAAATTACCCCTTTTTTCTTTCTAGAATGACTGCAAATTGTAACAAGAAACTACACATGTTTATTCTAAGTAGATTAAGGCTTGTAACAGTCTTCATCTGTTTCTACCTAATTTTGTCATTTTATTGACCTTTGAACCTTGTCTAACTATTATTATGATAATTTTTCGTTATCTTACATAATTCAACCTTATCTAACCTAATAAGTTTCTAAATTTTTACATTTTAGTTACTTTTATAACAATAAAAAATATTTATGAAAAACAAGAAATATGTTACTTTCCTTTGACCTCTTGTTTTTTTGCTGTCAGTTACTGATGAAATTTAAGCCTACTTTTTTATACTGATGGTACTAGCAAACTAAATAATTTTTTATTTACTTAAATAATTCACCTAATAACACATAATAATAACACACACAAAGCAAACAATGTCCTATAGCTATTATAATTTAACTGGCTTTCTAACTATAGCATAAGAACCTTAAAATAATTCCCTAAGCTTCTCGATCTGAACACTGTGAAAGAAACTCAAACTCAAAAAGAAATATATAGTACTCATTTCTGAAACCAATATAGTATAAGATCTAATTTGATAGATTAAAACTTTGATTTCTATGGGTTATAATATATAAATAATATAAAATGTTGGAAAGAATTATAGGCAGTTGTTGAAAGAGAGGAGGTGACATTGAAGGCAGAGTTTTGTATCAGGACAGATATCTGACAACTGAAAAAATTCAATTAGTAAAATAAAAAATTTGGCTTCTTAATTTCAATACTCAAAACTATTAAAAATTACAAATGTATGCTTACTTTGAAACATTCAGATGAACATTTACCGATATGCAACTTTGGAAATATTGTAGACCAGCATGTACATGATAATATAGTTGATCATCAGTTTTCTGAAGGGAAGTATGCATCACATCATGACAGACATGTGTTGTTGTTGAACATGTGAGATTTTCGTAAGCATTCTATGCACAATTTATGTGTCAATTTAGCGGTGATCCATTCAAAGTAATTCCCATACACAATCATGGAAGTAATCAAACTCAATCTGGATCTTAAATTCGATGACGAGGAACCCACTTTGAGACTAATAAT
>NW_013666734.1:210599-228763 GCF_000517525.1 Limulus polyphemus | reverse complement strand
GACAAGGTTTTGTCATCATCTGGTGACCTGATGATGACAAAACCTTGTCGAAACATTGTACATTTGCTGTCATGTTAAACTTGTATTAAAGTTTTTCTTCATTACCCATTTAAGCCGTCTCCAGCCATTATCAATCTGGATCTGTGTTCACTTTATTTAGTCTGTAATAGACCTAAACCTATGAGTGACCTAGCCTATAACATTATATCTTAGTTGTAAGTTGTAAAACTAAACAGTTTAGTGGTATTGACTACAGTTGTAACTTTAACTTAGTAAGTGGAACACTACAACTGTAACAAGTCTGTGTTTATTGCAAAAGGGGTACGGTTAATGGGCTTGGACAATGAAAATCTGCCAATTGGATTTAGAATAAAGAATACTGGAAGTCTGAGATCTTAAGTCTCAATTCTCTTTATTACATCTCATGAGCCAAAGTATTGCTTCATGAATAACTTAGTTGATGTGTATGATCTTTTAACAAGACTGTTTTCTGAGCAGTAGGCTCCAGATAATGACTCTGATTGCATTTCAGAGTGTAAAAGCTGTTCACCTCCCCTATATCTTCTCTCTGAGTGTTTTCAGTCAATTCAATTTCTCTTTGTTTCCATCCTTTGGTGGGTGTGGTAAGTGGGTCAGACTTTCTAGTGTATATTTCTGTTAACAAAGAAGATTGAAGGCTATAAAAATTAGACTTTGCCCCAGTAATATGTATATTATAATGAATAATCTACATTAAACTCCATACTTCAGAGAGGGGTTGTAAATAAATTAGAGAATGGGCAAGACCTAGAGAATAAATGCGTCACTTTTAATACAAGGGAGATTCAGGATTTATTTACAAATTTCATTTTTAAAATTAAGACATTAAAACTTATGTTAAAATTTGATTTATTAACTAGGTTTTGATGCCAAATTTATTCATATATATTGATAATAAAGTAGTTTAATTAAATTTTGAATGTAACTCTGTAAATAGTTGTCAAATGCATTTTAACCTACTCGTAGCAAGAGGGTTAAAGATTTGTTTGTGAATATCTGAAGATTTTACTGTGTCAGTCTGAATGGAAGTTGATTTTCATGCTAACAATAAAGATACTTCTCGTCTTACAATTTTTGTATTCCATCTGCAGAACTTCCAGAACCTCCTCAATTAATATTAAAAGTTTTTTAAAATTAAAACCTTATTTTTATTTATTTCCTCTACCCTAACACTAACTGTAGCTAAATCATCAATATAATATAAAATAAAATTTTGAACATTATGAAATAAAATGAACAATACCTTTTTTCTTCATCTTCTTTGAAGACATCATTTGGGGAGATTTTTTATTTTCTGAATTTCACAATTTCAACTGTTTACTTTTTCACATATGGTTCAGTTTTGATTTTATTTTTTTATTGCCTGTCTTGTTCCACATAGTTTATTCATCTCAGAAAAGCAACATATCACAATGGGAACACATTAGCAGATTCCCGTATGATGACATTACTACTAGCTAAATTGGCATATTTGCTTTTCTTGAAGATTGATATTGAAACAAAAAGTTGTGTACATTTCAAATATGGATCTTAGAACATAAATAATATATAACTCATGACAGAATATCCACAAAACAACTATAACTTATATGACCTAACTAAACTGTAAAATAAGTTAAAAAAGTCATTAATATATGTTGCTAAACTCAAAAGAATGGTTGCAAGCTCAAAATAAAGATAAAAAAAGCTCTTTCTATTAGTTATAAACATATGAACAAATTAGGACGTGATTTTGAAAACTTCTTTGAATGTTAAGGATAGATTGCCAAGGCTTCTGCCATGGGTTGGGAAAATTTATTGATATCTCAGCAAATGGAAAAGTTAGGACATTGAAACTGTTTATTTGACTTTGTCATTATTTATAAATTGTATTTACATTATTTAGGCAGTGTAGATGCTCTATTATTGAAGTTATACAAATTAAAAGGGGGAGAATTGTGAGAAAGAACTCGCATCACATGATAACAAAAGTGAAGATTGAGAATTATTCTTTGAAGTATTTTCTTTTGAAATTAAGAAATTAAAACTTGGTTAATTATATAAGTTTAAAAACTACATTCTCTTGCTAATTTTATTAAAGTACATTGATAATGAAGTTGTTTAATTAAAGGTTTTAATGTAACTGTGTAATAATAAACAGCTATAATAAGGTATTTAATTTAAAAAACATGAAGATTAGTTGGATAAAGCAGGTTAATAATTCTTCTAAGCTATTTAGCTATTTAAACCTGTAATTGTTTGTGCATTCTGCCGAATATATTTTAATTATTTCCTAATAATTATCATATTTTATAAAATTTCAATTTTCTTAATTTTGTTCATAACAACATGGTTTGGATTAGTTTCAGCCAAATGTCATCAGATGTTGTCACTGTCTGATGGATTAATCAAGATTTTCAGCCAGATTCTGGCAGTATTGACTTGATTTTAAGGAGTTAATAAACAAAAAAAAAACATGAATACTAGTAGGATAAAGCAGGATTTATATTATACTAGGATAAATACTAAGCTACTTAATGAAAAAAAAACACACACTAAGAATAGTATGGTAAAGCAGAATTATAATTATACTTGGCCATTTAATAAAAAAAACAAAAAACACTGAGACTTTTGTAGGATAAAGCAGATTTATAGTTACACCTTGATATTTAGTACAAAAATCTACTGAGACTAGTAGGATAAAGCAGATTAAATTAGATTTAAATTATTTAAATGTCAAAGACCTCATGAAGTTTAAATAATCTAAACGTAATTTTATCAGTACATATTTTGAGAGTATAATTACTGACATTTCCTGTTTATAATGATAGCAATATATGAAATGAGAAAAAATTCTGGTTTGATGAAGTCATATCACACAAGCACCAAGTCTTGGCAGAAAGTCTGAAATCTTTACTTTTGATAAGTGTTGTTTAAATTATTTTAATTAAGATAGATGATATGGCCCCAAGAGAGGTAACTTTCATATTGTTTTCTCATACAATAATTAAATAGCGATAATGGATTATTTTAGATAATTATTGAAGTGATCTGAAAGTTTACTTAAAAACTTAATATGAGAACAAGAAAAAACAACTTGATGCATACTAAAAATGTTTACAATATTCAATACTGTCAAAGACTTGTAGTTTAAAATAGAAAACTGTTAAAAATGTTTCTGGTGGGTTTTTTTCTCTGATCGGCATACAAAGTTGTGAATTACATACGTGTATTTGTTTAGAACTTAATATTTTTAAAAGTTATAAAATAATGTTTTATTTTTTAATGACTGGAAATATTTTTGTTAAACTTAAAATAGTTTAATTTTTTCTGCTTGTTCATTCTGTCATAGAAAACTGCTTTTATTCTCAACTCAGAAAATATGTAAAGAAAGTTTTATATAATGACATATTAATTAATAAACTATGATAAACTCTACTTCAAGGTTTCTCCAGACAATGCCTGTGGTTTTTCTCCAGTGTCCTGTTTTCAAGTCCTTGTTTCAGCTTGCTTTAGCAGCCTGTAATCTTGACCATAAAGATGCTAATTCATCAGTCATGCAGTTTTTTTATAGTCTCATGCAGATTGGTAGACTACATGAGGTAAAATGTTTATTGTTTTACCTACATAATTATAGACTTCATATGATTAAATAGTTTTATAAAGACTGGCTAATTACATGTGAAGAAAGATAATTTTGTAGCCTTGTAAAGACTGGTAAATTTCATTGTTTTAAATGTTACTACAGTTTTATAAAGACTGGCTAATTACATGTGAAGAAAGATAATTTTGTAGCCTTTTAAAGACTGGTAAACTTCATTGTTTTAAATGTTACTACAGTTTTATAAAGACTGGCTAATTACATGTGAAGAAAGATAATTTTGTAGCCTTGTAAAGACTGGTAAACTTCATTGTTTTAAATGTTACTACAGTTTTATAAAGACTGGCTAATTACATGTGAAGAAAGATAATTTTGTAGCCTTGTAAAGACTGGTAAACTTCATGGTTTTGAATTTTACTACAGTTTTATAAATACTTGATTATGTATGATCATCCATTTTGCTGCATAGTCATATGATATCTTTGATATATACTAATTTCCTTTTCCTGTGTCCTTGGACAGATAGATATATTTGCATTGGCTATGCATATAATGCATCCCAATTAAATTTCCTAGTTTTTCACTGTTTATGTGAAAAAAGGCATGTCACTACCACATATCTTCAGCATGATAATATACTGTCACAGCAGTTTTGAGATATATCTGTGCTTCTTCAACAACATTCACTGCTTTACTCCTACAACTATACATCACTGACAAACTTCAAACATGATCACCCGTGTTTTCATTTGTACAAGAAGTTCCCTCCCTATCTTCCCAGAAAAATCAAAGCAGTAAATGCTGGAAAATAACCAAGAATTATTTCAAATAAATCATTGAAAAATGGATACATGTAAAGTGTGTATTGCATATAAAAAAAGGATTAAGTGATGTAACTGAGAACAATAGGCTGAAAATATCACTCAAGTGATTTTTGAGTGTTATTTCAGGCATTTGAAAAATCCACAAAACTCTGTGTATTTTATGAAAAAAAAAAGCTTCTTAGACTTGCAAGTCTCATCAACCATTGAGAGCATAGGCTACAATATGCTTGTTGCCATCATTAAATCTCATCATTCAATAACAATATTGGAAAAAAAAATCTTTAAAAATTACATGTGTGCTGGAAATGAGATTTGTGTCCTGGTGATATTTTATGTGACGTACATATATGTCTTGCCCTATCCTGCTTATTGCTTGTACTATACCCAAGTATCCTCTGATTTAATCTTTTCCATTTCACATCTCTGCTATTTAAAGAAAAGATAAATAAACATGACATCACAAAACAAAGGATTCTGCCATGAAATAATAAATGGTTTTAAAACTATATAGCAAAAACCATGACACTCTAACAGAATTAAAGAAAAGTTCTGAATAAACACTGCTGCCACACTGAAGGGGTTAAACAGACAACACAAGATGTAGTCTAATACAGATAGGTAACCTAGTGGATACTAGTGTTTGTAAGTACTGATAGACAACACAAGATGTTGTTTTTGTAGTCAAATACAGATAGGTAACCTAGTGGATACTAGTGTTTGTAAGTACTGATAGACAACACAAGATGTTGTTTTTGTAGTCAAATACAGATAGGTAACCTAGTGGATACTAGTGTTTGTAAGTACTGATAGACAACACTATATGCTGTTTTTGTAGTCAAATACAGATAGGTAACCTAGTGGATACTAGTGTTTGTAAGTACTGATAGACAACACAATATGTTGTTATTGTAGTCTAATACAGATAGGTAACCTGGTGGATACTAGTGTTTGTAAGTACTGATAGACAACACAAGATGCTGTTTTTGTAGTCTAATACAGATAGGTAACCTAGTGGATACTAGTGTTTGTAAGTACTGATAGACAACACAAGATGTTGTTTTTGTAGTCTAATACAGATAGGTAACCTAGTGTATACTAGTGTTTGTAAGTACTGATAGACAACACAAGATGTTGTTAATGTAGTCAAATACAGATAGTAACCTAGAAGATATTTATTTCTTATGTATATAATCTTAGTTTTTTATATAATTTAAAGTGATTTATATATATATAGTATGAAAAAGTCTTATACAATGAATTAATTTGATTTTGTTATCTATCAAACTGCTGATAAATGAATAATTTAAAATGGCACTTGTGCAATACACACACAATTAAATAGAGTAAAACACTAAAATAATTACACAATAAATTAATATAGCATTGTGCTCCTTTTAATTGTATACTGATAAATGTTGTTATAGTTTTTTTTATTAAGATAAATGGAAATTATTTATGAATTTAAATCAAATTGAAAATATTTTAAGCTATATTTGCCATTACAATAAATTGTAGCATTGCTTTTTAGGTTTTAGTTTTATTACAGTAATTCTGTCATGAGCTAGGCTTGTAGCATTGTTTTTTAGGTTTTAGTTTTATTACAGTAATTCTGTCATGAGCTAGGCTTGTAGCATTGCTTCACATGTTTTTAATTATGTTAAAGCAATTCTATCATGAGCTAAGTGGCTGGCATGGCCTGGTTGTTAGGTTGTCTGACTCACAGTATCTGCAAGTCATGTGATTGATCCCCATCACCAAACGTGCTCACCCTTTCATCCATGGGGATGTCATAAAGTGATGGTCAATCCCACTATTCATTGGTAAAGGATTGTCCAAGAATTGGTGATGGGTGATGATTATCTGTCTTCCTTCTAGTCTATCACTTCATAATCAGGAATGGTTAACAGAGATAGCCTTTGAGTAACTTTGTATGAAATTCATCAAAATAACCAAATATTATGAGCTAGGTTTTTCAATAATTCAGCTTCATTTCATTAAAATGGCCATATTTGTTCATCTTAGTTGTATATTCAGTAATCCAGTACATATATGTAATAGGAAAATACACATGTTTAAGGTCATTTTCTTCTTCTTTAATTTATTTTAAAGTAAACACACTAAAGGAATTAATACTCTGTTTTTATTACTATTTTCAGAAAGCACCAGATTTTACTGTGAGACAGTCATTAGTGAAAGGAATTCTCAAAGAACACAGACAAACCCTTATTTTCACACTAGTTCAAGCTGCCATCTTCCATTTACCTTCCTATGTAATGCCAGACATAGCAGATGTACTGTACGAAATGATGAAATTAGATAAAGAGGTAAGTTTTTTTATTGAGCAACTTGTAACACATCAGTTGTAAAAAAACAACAACAACAGTATTTTAATTATGTTGTAACTAGTTAACTTTAATATTAATTCAACTTTCATCCGTTTATTGTAGTATTTAAATAATGTTGTGATTCCTTTTTGTTTCATTAGCCAAACTAATGATGCTGATATTATATTAATATTACAAAATGGACTTTGGTAAACAAATGTTAAAACTAGTTTAACCTTAACAGGACTGGGGTGTGTACACCTGCATATGAAATTTTAGTAAAAAAGTACCATTCTTCATTCAAAAATACTTTTTAAATTTATATTTTAGGAAAATATAAAATTTTTGATTAAGTGTTTGCACAGGAAAAATAACAAACATATTTTGACTTTTGTTTTTGCAGTTTCTCACTGTATTAACCACCTGAAATTCCCATACAATGAATTCTGAAGAATAAGCTACAGATCTTTTAATTTTTTAAATTTCTTTTGACATTTTTTCAAACCTAATTATGTTTTATGTTATATTCTGTATGTGTAAAGATCCAGAAATATTCTTGTGAAATAAGAATAATTTTAACTTTGCTATCTAACCTGTAGTTGCAAACTTTCCTGATGACAGAAATAATTTTTATTGAATATATTCAGACAACACTCAAGACAGTAATTTATTTATTGTAAACAGACAATAATTTTGGAAACTGATCTTGACCATAAATATTGGTGGCAAAATATTATGTTATGATGTCTGAAAAAAGGTAACATTGATACAATTTTGAAAGGTGAGGTTGTGGTTCACCATTAAAGTTTGGGGAGTCATATGGTGTTTGACTTATTAGTGGAATGTCAACTACTTCAAGTAATAAAGTATCAAAAGAACTATATTAATGAATATCAAACAACTTGAAAATGATTGGATGTATAAAATGGAACTTTCTGACCAAAAGTGAAAAAAAAAAGTAAAACAGAAGGAAGTATTTTTATTGTTTTTCAAAACAGTTTCATAACTCAAAAAATTATATATTTTTTTTCATGCATAAATGAGATACTATCTAGTGAATGTTTACCAAGTTTCAGGCAATTTGGTTAAGTATTTTAGTGTGAGAATTACAATGAAGGAGGGGGTATGAAAGAAAACCTGCTAATAATGAAAAAAATATTAACTATTTTTTTTTTGTTTCTTTGTTAAAGCATTTGTGTTTTCATACTTCAAATCAACCTTTAAAGTTTAATACAAACTACAAATGTAAATTACTTTCTTTTACCCATATTTAACAAAACTTAGCTCTTACCAAAAATAAACGTTTTTCACTTCAACACTAAAACGTTGTTTTTAGATATCACAAAGACGAATTGAAATCTCTTAAGCAACTTAGTTTTTAAAAAAACATTTTTCTTTAGTGTAAAATTCATTAGAAAAGAATAATGAATAAGGTGGTAACCTTCAAAGATTGCTTTTGATAAAATTATTACTACTGCAGATTATGGCTGTGAAACATATTTTGGCTCAGGACGTACTTACACAGTTGCAACCCACTAAAGAGCTTTAGTGCAAAAAACATCTGGCTTGCTTAAATGAACAAATAAACTATTAACTTGTCTCTTCACAACCATTTCACACATTCTTACAAACTAATTTTGGGTCATGAAACTGCTTTCAATTGTGATCCTACTCTTCAGAGAGAAGAATGAAGATTAAGAAGTTAATCTTTGAGAAAACTAAAATATTTACTGTTATTTCAGACTGTAGTATTCAAAAATTTCTTCTGTCTTATGTATGTATTATTATAATAATTTTTAATCGTTTGTTTAGTAATTAGTGAGGAATGGTTTTGATTTTTCAAATAGTTTAACAATTAACTTTTGTTGCAAAGTTTGTTATTCAAGCTTTTACAATGAACTTCATAACAAGAGTACTGAGTTCAATGCAGTGACGTATTGATTACAAATCCCATGTTGTATTAGTTCTTATTCACATTCCTGACAAATTTACATTAAGACTGAATGAAATATGTTATTAAATTGTCTTAGTCATTAATATTTGTATGCTCAGAGTGCCTAAAAGAATGATGTTTAAGTCTCCACAGCGTTTTAACCCGGACTGCCAGTTCAAAATGATTAATTTTGAGAGTAATATATAACAAACTACAAATTGTAGTGAAATACAGTAACTTTTACTAGAAAATTTACTTGTGTACATGGGAACAAAATGATGACTGGCAAAAGTATTTACAGATTTTTTATATTAATTAACATTTAAAAGCTTCAATGTTATACCTGAATATTTTGAATTCTTCACTAAAGAAATCATTAGTTTGAAAAAATTTGGGATTGCTATATCCTTCTCCAAAAATCCAAGCAGCAGAAATAACTGACAGATGAAGCATCCAACTAAAGAATGATAATAGAACATTCGTTGATTGAATTTGATACATACACTATGATGGAAAAATTAACCACTTTTTAATAAATTACAAATATATGTAAGAATCCATTTATGAGATTATTGCTGTCATACTATGTTAATGTACTTCGTGATAATTTTACTGTTAGGTCACATTTTCACAACATAAATTAGTAAAAGAAATTTCCAGTTTACCTTGTCAGTAAATTTTTCATGTAGAACCAGAATTATGAAACAAGTCGTTATAAAGATTTTGTCCCATTACTGTATTGGTTACTTGCCTGTAACCTTTATGTGTTAAATTCAGCATATGTTCAATAAATCATCCGTTTTGATCATTATATTTATTTATGCTGGTTTCTTAAATATGTTTTGTGCCAAAACAGTAACTATGTTAGTTTTTGAACTTCTTTGTGTGTAGATTTAGATAGATCTACAACAGTGCAGTTCTCTGTAGGAATGTAAAAGTATTCATAGGAATTGTAATAATACAGAGAATGTGTATTTGAGAGTTGACTTTTTCACTTATACTAGTTATTGCGCTTTGGCTGATTAAGTATTTATTAAACTTCTCGGATTGTCTACCACGTAGTTCATTTAGTTGTTAGAAAAGACAAACTAAAATAAGATTATAATTATTAAAGTAATAATACACAGAATGACATGGCTTATAGAACAGAGTAATGTTATTAAAGCCTGTTTTTAAATGTAGAATGTTGTAGCTTAGTTGAAAGTACAATATTTACAATATAATAAATGGTGAACATCAGTGGCTTTTGTATTTTGCTTTCCCACATACTTTGTAGAAATTAGATGGGGTTGATGACCTTACCACCAAATATATTTGAAAATAAACAAATTATATTGTAGATCAGTGTGTGAAATTAATATTACACCACCACTTAGCTCTCAAGTATAACATAAAATATTATTTTTGGGTAATTCAATAAACTGTTGATAAAAAGTGGAAATATTCTAAACAACAGCAATGGGAACAACAGATGAACTGATGCAAATACAGTTGCACAATGTTTGAGTAAGTAAAGTTGGTCACCAGGAAGTTAATTAATAGGGACTTCAACTGGGAAATCAAAATATTTTATATTTCTGTGAGTTTCTTTTGGTTACTTGCATATGGGTTTAGTGTTAGAAAAATCTTATTGTGTGTTATTCCTCTTATTGATGTTCAGATACATGTGAAGGAATATAGTGATGTTCTTTTAGCTGCA
Source organism: Limulus polyphemus (assembly GCF_000517525.1). Taxonomy (NCBI): domain Eukaryota; kingdom Metazoa; phylum Arthropoda; class Merostomata; order Xiphosura; family Limulidae; genus Limulus; species Limulus polyphemus. The sequence goes on along the minus strand of NW_013666734.1, from coordinate 218,364 downwards.
CCCCTAATTCATGACCCACTTCCCATATATAAATATAGGGAAAATCCTGACAAAAAACTTGGTAAATACACCCAAGTGCTTGTGTCTTGAGATATTTATCAAAAATAAGACTGGATATTTTCCTACCTGTTTTTATAATGAATTTACATATTTTCTAGCAGTATTGTCCCAAGTTTTCTTAATAACAGTTGTTACAGATGGGATTAAATGAATGCAGTAAGATGTAGTTCTAACATTAAGAGCACTGCTGCTGGGAAGTGAGTGTGTATTAAAAAAATATATAAATTGTTATATTTACCAAGTATTCTGGGTACCCATGAACTTGTGTGAAACATGTTTTGATAAACTTAATTTATTCTCTGTTGGTGCAGATAACTTTTGATAATAACTCGTGTACTGGAAGCTAAATACCAGTGATGATACTTACTGTCATTATTTTCCACAGCTATTTCTGCTTGGATTTGAAGAAGCTTTGCAACAAATACCTACCCAAAATCAAAATGGTTCTGTGACAGTGACTCCTGACCAGCTGAAAGAGTTCCATTGTCTGGTATCAAGGTATGTCTTTGTTTCCTAGAACTGTGCTAAGTGTGGTATGAACAGCAGGTTTTTTATTAACATTGTTAGATCCTATACAGTATTTCATAAGTACTTAAGCAATGAACATTCTAACTGCAGCATCTGGCTTGTTTAAAAATAGATTGAATGCACATGTAGTAAGGACAAAGCTGTTGTGTGGGAGGTTTGATGTTACATGTGGTATTTTTTTGCTTACATATTTAAAAACAAATTACAATTATTATTCTTTAATTGTTTGATTGCTCTAATAAATTAAGAATCTGTTTAAACTGTATATCCCAGCTGTTCATGAATCCTTGCGAGTTAACTTGTTTGATATTAGTATTTGCAATACTAGTAGGGGAAGAAGTCTAATAGTACAAATTCTAAATGGGGACCTTCATGGATATTTTTTGTGTGTGTGTGTGTGTAATGTTAAAATGATTGTACTAACATAAACTACATGAACGTATGGATAGTTGCAAAAACACGTATAATGTATTTCTTGGACTAATTGATTAATGTCACAAAAATATTCAACTACTTGAAATTCGTGTTTTTTCGATTATTACTATTTTTGATTATTACAATAGAAATATTGCCATTATGAATTCTCATCATTATATTTTACGACTTCAAAGTTGTTCAGCTGAGTTGATTAGTGTCACAACTGAAAATAATCAATTATTTGAATGTAATCAATTAATTAACTCAACAACTAATTGATTATCAAATTCCATTATTCATCCAGCTCTAAAGTTAATACATCCATTTTTACTATGCTTAATCTGTGAGAGTGACATTTGGAATTAACTTTTGTACAATTACTGTTTTTGTGTCAAAAAAAAGTTGAGACAAGTAGTTGCAAAGCAAGATTTCTATTCTTATGAACTTTGAGTAATGGATTTGAGTTTTATCATTTTTGTTTCAAAATATGTATAGATTTTATCGATGCTAGTTGCATGTTTTGAAATAAATGTATATTTCTTGGAATGCCATTTTTGAGAAAGTTCTTTCTCCTTGATTCAAGTTCAAATATATTTAAAGTGTTGAAAATTTAAAAGTGCTATTAGTAGAATGTTTGAAAATAAATTAGTTTGATCCAAACTAAATAGTGAATGACATGTATGTTTTTGTTTTTATTTAGTGCTGAACATGTAAAAACTATCTCAACATCCCTTCGAGACTTTTCTCGGCTCTACAAATGAAAACTGTGATAAAAAAATTTTTGTAGTTGAAGGTACTAGTGATGTTAGGATTCAACAGGGTGATGAGGAAATCTACCCAAATGTTGATGACTGGTCAGAACAACTGACCATGCAAGTGCTTGTGTTTTTGTGTTGCTATAAAAGGACATTGAAAAGATCAGGAACTTTCCTTCACTGTGACACTGAAGAATCTGGTTTTGTGTGAGCTGTTGCTCTTTGGTGACTATGATGAAACATACAGACAGTTCCAGTAACTCAACTTGTCAAACCTGGCATTTCAAAGAGTGCATCAGTTGAGAATATCTCGCCCACTACATATAACAACCAATATATATTTTGTCCTCTAGTTTTTTTAGTATTTTAAAAATAATGTCAAAAATATTGTAAGTACTGAACACCAATATACCCCTATTCCATAGAAGAAATTTTTGTTGTCTTTAGAGAAGTTGTAAAGGTTCCTGTAAGAAATTGATATTTCTCTATTAAAGTTAGGAGCTACTTACTATCTTTTATTATGAGAAAATAATACGTTATTGTGTCTTGTATGATAACTTGCATTTGACTTTTGGATCAAAATCAATGTTTGATAAAGTTCAAATTCTTAAAAATGACATGGTGTAGTGAATGTACTCTTTTTTTTTTCTTTTTTTTTGATACAAAATTCAATGGTAGGATTTGCAGTCTGAAAGAAAAACAAATTTAATATTGCATATGATTGACATGTGTGTAAGGAACAACCAAAATATACTGCATATTAGTATAATAACAGTAACTACAGTCTTCTGAAAATCTGTATGGTATAACAGGAAAATGTTAAAACACAAACACATCTGATAAGATAAAGATGGTAGACTTACTTGTAAGTCACTATTAAGTGTATTCACGCTGAGAGTAAATATATATTTATCCCCACAAATTCATTTCAGGTTGGAGTTTGGTGTATAGTTTCATGTATGCAAATATTATTTTTGTAACTGTATCATTATACACATTACATGATTACTTTCTACATGTAAAAGAATTGGTGGGATCCTTATTAAAAAAAATACGAACTATTTTTTTTTTCATTGTCTTTTTGAAACATTTACACTTGAAGCATAACACTAATTTTTTCATTGTTAATTGATATTTTTGCATTGTTGGGTCGTCCAAACTTTGTCAAAAGTTTCTGGTCAACATAAGGTTATTATTTTAACCAATGTTATTTAATGGTAGTAGTAATTACATGAAATTGGTGAAAACTGTTAGGACTATGTAAAATTACTTATTAGTTTTATACTACAGATTTGAACTAGAACACCCTAACCTTTTTTTTTTCAACTAAGAATATACTTAATAACATTTAACAAGAACTTGAAGTATGAAATATCAGATGTTTTTGACAAGTTTGTTAAACAAAAATTATCTTTAAAAAATACCTTTTAATGAATAAATAATTCAACATCTTTTATAGCTACAGACTGAAGCCACATGACATTGTATATTTCTTTTGCATGTAAAATCTTTTGTTTGTAAACAGATATATGCTCATCATAATAAAATTTGAAGTTAATATTTTAATATAGTGAATTTTCCTTCAGTTTCCTTAAAGTTGACTACAGTTATTTACTTATTAACAACAGTTGTGCTCTAACTTAAGTAATGATTAAATTTGTTTATAAGATTCACACTATAAGGTTGTGTTCATGAAGGATAAGTTCTGTTGTGTCTATTACAATTTAAATACACCATGAAACTAAGTTCTGTCATCTAAAAGATTTCTGGGTCAATTCTATAACATAATTATACAATAGAAAGTTAAAATTTAATGTTTAAAGGAACTTTTTTTTTCCTGTTAAACTATAATAGTAAAGGGATAGATGTAAAAAGGTTCGACTTACATTCTTTTATACAGTTTTTGGGCTGTGGTTTATTTATATTTTATTGCAATTTTAGATCACAATTGAAGACATACAATGTATAATTGATCTTTTTTGAAATTCTGTCATAGAATGTTTGGTAAAAAATCGAGTTTCTGCAATATATAAAGTCCTTTTCAAATTATTTTGTAAAATTTTGGTTCAAAAGGTGAAGACATACTATGTAAAAGTATCTTACTTACAGTTGTCACATACTTATATTGATTTTGTCAAATATGATTATTTGTGCTGTATTTGGTTGTAACAATTGAAGTATATCAATGAAAGATAAATAAGTTAATTTTTTTTCCCCCAAAGGCAATGAGTCATGTTTGAAATGGGTTCAACTTGTATATTATAGAAGTTATTCCAAAAAACATTTGTAACATAAAACTTGGATCAGTGCCATCTTAATATTATCACTGTCATCAAAAGGATCAAGAGATGCAAAGGAACCTGCAACAATTTGGAATGTATGACAAGAAAAGTGAATAAAAAGAAAACTAACTGTGAAGTTAAAAAAAAATCAACACCCAAGTAGGTTCAACTATCGGATTTAAAGAAAAAGGAAATTTATTTCAAAACTCACTGATTATTTATATGTTTTTTTTTCAGTGCAAATATTGCATAGTGTGAAATAATTTTTGGGACGATAATGATAGCAACAACTCCAGTACATCTAGTGGACCAGACAGTTGATTCTCATACTTATAAGTATGTTTCTGTTTTGACTTTGAAAAATAGTATTTAATGGAGATTCTATAATCAAATCACATTTTTATATTTTAGAATAATGTTACATACAGTCCCTAATTTCTTATTAATGTTTAATCTGTTTGTATTTTTGCAAATGTCAGCTATAATTATTTTTAAGACTTGGTTGAATGAAGTTAATTATTTTAATATTTATGGTTCATAAATATTATTTATTAGCAATATCACAATGAATTTTAAATTTGTAAAGTACTGAAATTTTCATTTTTATGAATGCTTGATGACCTACGCTTTATGTATTTTGCAGTTAGAACAGCAGAATCAACAGCTTAAAACAGATAATATATTACTTTGGAATACTTGCAGAGAAGGCCCGGCATGGCCAGGTGGTTAGGGCGCTCAACTCGCAATCTTTGGGGGTCGAATCCCCGTTACACCAAACATGTTCACCCTTTCAGCCGTGGGGGCGTTATAATGTGATGGTCAATCCCACTATTCGTTGGTAAAAGAGTAGCCCAAGAGTTGGCGGTGGGTGGTGATGACTAGCTGCCTCCCCTCTAGTCTTACACTGCTAAATTAGGGACGGCTAGTGTAGCCCTCGTGTAGCTTTGCACGAAATTCAAAAAAACAAAACAAATTTGCAGAGAATCAGATGTGACAATATAAAGTTAAATTACCTGAAATTATTATTAGGAGAAATATTCAAATCAGATCATAAAAATAGTTAAATTAAGTTTTGAAAACATATCGTCAGTTGCTTCTTTACATGCTGTGAAGGTCAAAACCTACAGGTGTTTGAAACTCAAACTGAAATATCTTACTTGCTGTGTCAACACTTGGAAAGTGAGCATGTAAATTAAATTGCACACGAGGAACTATATCTGATGTTGTTATGCTCACAAAATCTATGAGTCAAAAATGAGTTTAACTTCTACAAAAATTAATGGGACTTTCATTTTATGAGACCAAAAGATCTGCCAATGTATGATACAACAAAATGCATGATCAGGTGATTACATCTTATGTTAATGCACAAGAAATAATGGCACAGGGTCTTTATTGGCAACTGAAAGCAGCCTCAATTTAATTATAATTTTGATACCACAATACATGAGGATGATTTAAATAAGATTATCAACTGTTCAGCCGAGACAGATTTTCTAGTTGCAGCCATAGCTGATGACATGGTGGGCAAGGGTTCTTGGAAGGAATGGGGGTATTTCTTCATTAATCATTAGTTTTAAAAATCCTGCTGATCCAACATGTAACATGTTTTCACTGATGCACCACACCTGTTAAAACTCAAAACGAACCCTTTACTGTTAGCAGTTTTATTCTTCACAATGTTGTCAGACATTTTGCATGAATTATCGCATTTAACATCAGAAATAGATATTGCTCATAAACATATATCCCATTATCTAATTGTTAAAGATCCTGCGAGACAAAAACTAAAAATTCCTTCACAGTAATTTTATAAAGCTTTTATGAAGCTTGGAGAAAAGGGCATAATTTGAGTATACCATATTGATTAATGTTTTCAATACATGCTACTCATACAGAAGATAGAAGAGTGAGAATCAGAGCTTACAGTTTAACTTTAAATGAACCAAACAAAACTTTGTAAGCCATGACTGTTGAAGTTATAAAGAAAACATTACAACCTGTTCAAACCAGAATTTTAATTTTCACTCATTCTCTTGACTTCTGTTCCAATACTTAAAAGAACAGTACAGATTGAACTACATATCTTCTTAATCAGGATTTCATAAAAGTTTTTTTTTTAATATAAATTATATGATGAGCATGTTTTGGAACAGAACAATATCTCATCTCAAAAACGTAGGCAGAAATTGATGAGCTTACCATTACAACAATCATATCAAATACCATGCTATTACAGATGGGTGATATTATCTCTTCATCAGAGAACAATCAAGATTTTCAGTTTTTGGAAAAGAATGACATTGAAAAAACTGGTTTATGCTACCTTATAGAATACTTTATCTACCATGTTAGAGAAAAGATGAAAAATAGGGATTATAAAAAAAGTGAGGAAACAAGGTTGGAGATACTGTCAACATTATTTAGCCAAACTACAAACCCCTATTTTGGCTCCATGCTGTTACCTAGAATTACATTTGGTGGAGTCAAAATAGGGATTTGTAATTTAAGTAAATAATATCTACAGTATCTCTAGCCTTGTTTCCTTATTTTTTTTACAATCCCTGTTTGCAGATTTTTAAATTACAAATTTTTATTTATCTTGTTTGCTGGATCTTTTTATGCTCAACTATGGGCAAAAGATTACTTGATATTGTGGCTAACTTTATACATTGTAATGATAATAAACATAGCTAGTAGCTAGCTGATACAGTTATGATGATTTACTATAGGTATTGACTATATGATCACATTAGTTTAAGATGTAAAATGTTCAGCTACAGTTGGAGATTTGTTTGAAAATATAGTGAGCATTTATAGTCCCTGTGTAACTAAATTCTCTATATATGTAGTGCATAGCAATAGGCAAATATATACCTAGACTAAGACACAACCCCCACTAAGTGTGTATCAAATTTTACCATTAGAAAAGCAGCCTTTTCAATTAAACACAGTAATTATTCTACAAATGTGTGTAATAAAATTTAATATTATGTGTACCAATTTTTTTTTACTCCTTCACTTCATACATAATATAGGCATTGGCTCCCTAAAGACACTGATTGTATAGTGTACTAAACATTGAGTATTGTATCTAAAAAACTCAAGTACAGGGTGATACAGGAATTACCAGCCAATAATAGATGACTGTAACATGTAAAGGAACACCAGATATTTGTAAGAAAGCTAACTTCAAGGGGTAATGATACAATTATTTGCACTAAAATTATGATTTTTTAACTTATACTAAGCACTACTTTTTAGCTTGTGTAAAATATAGAAAAAACAAATCGACTTTTCAATACCCATACGATCTTCGCAGTACCTTATTTAGTATTCCACAATTTCAAGACAATTGTTGTATGTTTGTTTATTGTTGGAATTAAACTAACTAAACGGTTACTAACAAACTGTAAGTGCTTTTTCTGTATACATTTCCTAAATCTACTCTGTATATTATTTTTATGCTTAATTATTACTTACTGAAACTTGTCTTAAGAAGAGCATCACTGAGGAGAATACAAAGTTTTTCATTCTTTCATGGATGAGAATAAATAATAATTCAATATATCATTACATTACTGTGGCAGCAGTGTTATTTTTTTCAAATTAGTACAGAAAATGTTTATGTGGGAGGGACAGACCTTAATACAGTTAGTCATGGCTCTGTCCGTATTTTTGGAATATAAGACGCACACTTATTTTGAAGACAAAGTTTTGGGG
>NW_013666734.1:190862-209599 GCF_000517525.1 Limulus polyphemus | reverse complement strand
CCTTCGGTGTATAGGACGCAAACAGATTTTGACATCAAATTTTGGGGTAAAAAAGTGCGTCTTATACACCGAAAAATACGGTATGTTATTACTGCTATGACCATTTGGTACTATTGTTTATATACTGTGTCCCTATGATATATCTTTACTGAAACCACATTGTTCTGTATGTAAATTGATATATCTGTGCTACAACCCCCGTCCTTTTAATTTATACTTTTATAACCATGTGCCTCAATCTTGGTTCAGTCCTCTGGCTATATTCTTCACATTATGCATTTATACTCTATAACCTATTTCTAACCTATCTCCTTCATATGATGTATCTTTGGTTTAACACTGTTGCTCTGTTAATAGTTAACTGACAACAACAATTTATAAGCATAATGGAAATGGAGTAGTAGTATTTTGGAGAACATATGACATGATTTGACACAGCTTCAGTCTAAACATGTAGTATCCCTAAAATAAAACCACTTTATTATGCTTGTACATCATTGTTTGTCAACTATACACAAGTAATATTGTTCTATTTTTCATACATGTGTATTTACAATGATCATGTGAATCTGTTCTTTATACCTTGTATCTTGGCTATTTCTCTGTGACTTTTATCGTGTATTGTTACTGACTTTATGCTATCTATGCTATGTCACTGCAATGACTAAAAGACTGTCCTTTGTAATATGTATCCTTCCTATGATGTACCCTCAGTGCATATCGTATGATAAATTTTTGCTATGTTTACAAGCTGCTGTCCTTCTTTAACTGCCTTTTATATAATACATCATTTTTATGCTTGTGTGGCTTTTGTCTTTCATATGCTTCATTGTTCTAATCCTGTTACTGTCCTGTGACTTCAACTTTTCAAGATGTATCTCTCCTATGATCATACAGTAGCCTCTTTTATATGATACATTCTTGCTATAACATATCGTTCTGTTCTTCATAAACCATATTAAGACATTTTGGTTCTGTTCCTTTTTGAACTAGGTTAATTATTGAAGACACACAAATGATTAAACTGTATCAACTCAGTTCCATAGTTTACTTATTAGAACTTACAGAATTTAATTTTTTCCTATAATTAACATATTTACCTCAAAAATATTCACAATTCTAAGTAACTCTAGTTTCTGTAGCACAGTAACTTAAGAAATATACCTCAACAGCAATGGTTCAAGACAATAACTATTGTTTGTATGTTCCCTAAGTTAGGTATACTATATCATTTTTTTCATACATGGTTTTGGTTATACTACTTTTATATATTATAACGATTGTTTTGCATTGCTAGTTAGAATTTGAATTTAGGACTACCTAAATCTCCTAAGATGGCCAAACTTGAGAGATATTATTAGAGTTATAGCAGAAAATATCATTAACTGTAAGGTACATAACTGAGAAGACTGCATTCTAATCTTCATACGTAGAAATGCAAGAAAAGTATATTTAATTAGTTATACTGTATCATGATATAAAAGACTGTTTAGATATTATTGATTAGTTTATTTTTGTGAGTGAATATTTTATTTAGTTTTTGTTATAATAATAGTTAAAAGCAGATGATTGTAGGAAGTTGTGTTTATAAGTCATTGATGTTGATACAATCGAACGTCACATGCAATACACTGACGTCGAGAATATGGAAGGTGGGCAGATGATTAAGTGATTGACATATAAATAGGGTGAGACGAGAAGATAACAGCAAAGAAAGAAAAAAATGAGTAAAGTTGCAGGCCAAGGAAAAGTTCGGCACGAAGTTAACTACCATAGAATTGATTAAAATAAGCCTAACGTTTAATATGTTGGAGTAAGACTAACAGGAGATAAGAAGAATTATTCCATCAAAGCATGGTTCTAAAGTAATTGAATCAGCCTGAGAACACTTTGACAAAAGGAACAGAGGATACTTGGAAGACCAAACGATTATGGTGAATCACACTGACCCTTTGTTCTCCTGAAGAAGAATAGTCAACTATTCGAAAGCGCTCAAGTTTTGGGTCTTATTTTAAGTCTATTACAGAATACTAGTGATAGTAATAGAGAAGATAGTTCAAGTTGTCAACTACAATTCTAAAGTAATTGAATAGGCCTAAATGGACTTTGACAAGAAGAAAACTATATATATATATGTTTATGATATGCCTGTAATATCTAGTGTTGAAGAATTTGTTTTATAATTTTAACTTGTTCTGAATATATATTATTTTAAAAACAAGTGAAGTGCGTGCTGTTTATTTATTGTTTAATTTATCGCTAATGAGTCACAGTCCTAAGCCCAACAACAACATAGTATATATTTATACTATTAAGAAATATCACTAAACGCCTTTTATTTTGACAATTGGTGAAAAAGAATATACATTAAAAATTGACATACTGATGGCTAGGTTGATTTTTAGTTTCACTCTAAGTAGGTTGCTCTGATAAGAAATTATTAATATTTAGTTACATAAAGTGTTACTCCTAACTTAAACTGTAGAATGTTCCTGTCTTACATAATCCAACACTGATTTTTCTGGAAATTACTATAATCTCTCTGGCAGTGTATTTTTGGGCTTAGGGATCTTCTTGGTTAATCAAATCATTAAAATATTGTCAACTATGAAGTGATATTTTTCTCCAAGTTACTGCAACAACCAAACTGCATTTTAAGCTGGAAGGTCTCCTCGCAACCAATAACAATCTTAGCTTGGTGAACCAAACCAGGATGATATGTCCCCACTATGACTTATTAAACTGTTCTGTTAATGGTATGTCACTACTGTAATCATGTCTGTCTCTTCTAATTTCTACAACTGTATCAGAAGATGAGTTTCTCATTATACTGACTATCATGTTACAACTTGATTTTCTCTGCTTTTTTCCTTACTGTCTTAAACTTGTTAAAGTAAGGTAATAAATGCCTTCTGAGAAAAAGTTTACTAATGAATTTGAAGAACATAAGTACTTTCATTACTTTTTCCAACTGTTGATACATAGAAACAGCAGTAAAACATTAAGATCTCTGTATTAAAAGAAGGATAAGTGATGCATATGAAGTAAATGAGACAAATTCTATCCCTTCAGTTGTATCTTTCACATGAAATTCTTCCTTTGGTAAAGTCATGAAGAATGAGCTTTATTCTTCACATCTACAAGAACTCTTCCAACCACCAATTTCTCAGGGCATATTGGAGTATGTGGTTCCATTGCTATCTAGCCACTATATGAAGAATTATTGCTTATAATTCCTGATATGAGTATTTCACTTCATGGTGGTACAAGAATAGGTAATACTATTGCAACTTAGTACTGTTTATTTCATTTAGTGAGAGTAATTTTGTGAACTTCTTTTAATTAAAAAATACTATTGTTTGCAGATTTAACTACCACACTGCTACTAAGTTAATTTTTATTATTGTTAGTCACCTAGTTATTCAGTATTAACTAATAACTTTGAGTTGGACATTAAAAAAAAAGACTAATGCAACGATACATCTGTAATGTAAAATCAGTTTTCTTATTATTATTTAAAAAACTTTTCTGTTTTGAAGAACAAAAACTTGAAAGTGATCTACTGTTAAGTTCACTGTTCTAGGCCTAATTTCACAGTCTAAAATAATATTAATTATAAATTTTTCCCTTCCTTATTAAAATGTGTGTTTATAATACTTTCACTTTAGAATATAGCACAAAGTACATTTGTAAGGATTTCCATACTGTTGTGCAGTATATCTAACTAACAAATTTTACAAATATGATGTGACTGAAAGATTCCTAATGTACAACCTATTATAAGAATATCTTATCCGAGTCTAAGAAGAATGGTTTTCACTATGATAGAGACAATAAATATTTAATGTTGTAAGTTCTTATTATATATGATATTTTAAATAAAATGTTTACACTTGTCAAAAGTGAAATGAATTTCATGAGGAGGTTTTTGCTGTTATATTAGAGTTAATAATGTTTTAAATTTCCATCACCAGGCCTTCTTTGATGCATTCTGTGAGGAAACAAAACTTTGTTTTTGCAAAAATAATTGGTGTGAATAGAGAAATATTGTTGTTCTGAAGACAATAAGTGTTTGATTTTGGAAATATTACATGTGTATTTCAGTACAACAAGAGCTTCAAAATCAAATTATTCAGGAAAATAAAAATTCATTTATTTCTACAAAATTCTGACTTAAAACTTTGAAATGTTACGGACAATGGCAATATGAGGACCTACATTAAAGCATGTGTTTCTACTTTAGTTTGACAGAAAAACTGAAAGGCATCATGATGACTTACAGTACAGGTTGTGTTTCTACTCCTAGTTTCACATAGTAATTTAAGCAAAATTATGTAACTATATAATTGAAAATATACTGATGTACTCTTTTAATCCAGGTCTTAGGAATAAAACCGGAATATTCACAAAATTTTGATGATATCACTTGAGATTGGAGTTACATGTTGATATAAAATATGTACACTTAATGTCAGCATGTTGAGAAAAATCAGTACTCTCTCTAAAAAGTATTTCAGAATTCTCAAAAATTTAAGAAGATAATACATCTGGCTGTTTTTTTTTAATTTATTCTGAACAAACACATTTTATAGAAAATTAATGTGAAGTAACGTTTCTAAAGCCAACCAGGAAGAATAAAAAAAAAGCATAATCCATCAGCCTAATCCCCATCCTCTGATGGGTGCCCACTTTTAACAAAATATGCCATCAAGCTTTTTAAGCCCATTTACAGTTCAATTACAATGAAAAACACATGAAATTGTGTTTATATTTGTAGATGAAAGTTCTAATTTGTTACCTAAGGATTCTATTAAGAGAACATAATTTATTTTCTTATATTTTGATGACATCTTCTGGCCTTAACATGTTTGGGTTTAAAAAACATTTCATCAATTGACTCCAGAGCTTGTTGGTAACCTTTAACTATAATTAAAATAAAATCTCTAATTGCCAATATTAGATGGTAACTTTCATTTCGTGTTGATTCTGTGTACGATTTTGACACAATATTTTTGTACTGAAAACCTTGAAAATGTATCTTTGGCATCAGAATGTTATAAAGAATACTTCAATTTAGCAGCATGAAATGTGTTTGGGAGTATTGCCACATAAATGTCAAAGTTCACCCTTAAGACTTTTCACAACAGCAATACATGATGTGGAAATTTATGGAATGAATCAAATGATACAAAAAGCTGTGGCAAGTGCAAATATCACAAACTTCTCTTAGAAAATACATGATAACATGGAAATAAAAAGCCTACAGTTTGAGGTACTTCTATTGCTGCATGCTGTCTAAAGTGTTTGGCCTAGTAGGCTCACTGGTGTTTGTCCTCTTCACAAGTGTGGTCAACATGTACATGATGCTATCAGTTTTCTTGTCTAGAGCTGCCAGCTAAAAGATGAAAAATAAAAGGTATTAATCAAAATAGGTTTCAACAATGACATCAGGGTGTTACTACTAATTTTAAGTACTGAGTAAATTATGCCTCAAACTGTATTAGAAATAATTTAACTGAGCTATTATGGGCAAGAACAATGAGAAAGAATCAGAAAAAAAGTAACCTATGCCCTCCACATGCTTTCAAGTGCACCATATTAACATCACCATACAACCTATATAAATAGCATGCCAAAAGACTAACCATGCAGCTGCCAACACATCATCATACACTCTTATATTAACTGTTATATTTTACTTTTCAGCTCCAGCACGGGACAGGTAGATAACCTGACACCTATCTTGTGAAAGTGGTTTTTTATTGAATTACACTTTCATCATGACATTAATATTATGATGGTCAAGTAAAGCAAAACTTGTATAATTGTGATTATAACAACTGAAATAAAAATATTTACTTTATGACCTTAGTATTTGCAAAATTAACTGAAGAAGATTTTATATATTTCTATTTGATGTCAATCAACATTCATTATCTATATGTATAAAGCATAAAAAATTTGTCTGCCTATTTGTCCATTACCTAACTACCCCTGGGTTGCTGGGCCAATCTCAAACAAATCTTGTGGGATGACAGTTTGAAACAAGGGGCATGTTAATAGGGTGGGAGTTACAACCCCTTCCATCCCCCATTACTGATGTTAGTTAATGTTAACTACATTCATAGATGGCCTACATTCTTACATCAAACCAAAAAAAATTAAATTTTCTGTACACACAACATACCTACTGTGAAGAGAAGACACACAAACGTCTTATGTATCTCTTGGAGAGTGCACTAACACTCTAGGGAGGAATGCAATGAAAAAAAATGGCCGACACTATTGGAATAATACATAAACACAAATGAAGTATATACTACAACAGTCACAATAATGCTGATATGAAGATCCATTTCTTGAGTTATACCAACTTCCTACTTTGACCTGTGATCTTACAACTTCATCCTGTAAGTCACTTCTGCGGCCAATGATAGCCTATTAATTAATCACGTGAAACACTGTGGAAGGACATTAAGAGCTGTATGTTGAAAGCGGGTAACAGAAAGCACCCCTATCACCACTACCTCTTCCTATAAAGTCACCCTGAAAGACTGCCAAATTTTGTGAAGATATACCCACTATATTGAGAGATATAAGTATTAAATCTATAAAGACTTTAAACGGGTAGAAAAAAGTCATGTGATCGGTCAAATTGACCGAGCCCGTGTTGAAAGTGTTAACACAGTTATTTGAAGTAGGCTTGCAACATTAAACCTGACATTTGAAGAATAAACTCAAGCAGGTCTACATTAAGACAAGAAAAGTCAAGATACATAGTTAAAATACATTCACATCATGAAAGTAATACCACCACATTTAGCTGAATTTAAACTCTATCATACCATTGGCATCATGATTACTGATATTGCTACGTTTAACACAATGTGTCATTAACACCAGGTTAAACAAGTTTATTAGATTTTTTGGGAGTAAATTACAAAAGCATATTTTCTGGGCTCCTGAAGAAGAACAGTCACCAACTTGAAAGTGCTAGAGTTTCTAGGTCTTTTGAAATCAACTTGATTTTCTTTTATTATCATTTGTGCTAATTCTACAATCATGGTTTTAAATAAGTATGACGTGGTTGTGAAATGCAATAAAACAATTGAAAAAAACTAGGTATAATGGTGATGCTTCACTATGCATGTAACAGCTGCTTAAAAATCATTCTGCTCCACTTACCTGCTGCTCCATGCGGTGGAGTCGTGCACCAATAGTCATTGGTTTCATCCCTCTCTCTCCCAAGTAAGACCCAGGTTTACCAAGTGTTTGGTCCAACCTGTGGAGAAATATTTCCTGGCTTAAGAAAAGAAACACTACCTATGTATCAGATCTTGTATAATTCCTAGTGTTAGACCCATAAAACATCAAGCTACCTAATTTAGGAAAATCATGCTGGTGTTAGTAGATCCACTGTAGTTCATTAGATTTTTTTCAGTTAATTACAATATATCTAGAAAATTAATCAAAATCATCTCACCTTCGCTGAAGTTCTTTGATCCTGACCATCATGTTTAGATGGCCTTGAGAATACTGTTCTATTACATCTCGTACATCGTAGGGCTTTCTCGCTTGCTATAATAAAATATTATACTGTTCTATTTCTACTAATAGACTAAAGGTGTTTCCAGTTTTTTACCAACAAAATATTACACAACAGTTTCTAGATTAAAGGTTTTTCTGGTTTGCTATAAGCAAAAAATTACACTGTTCTCTAAAATTCTACACTAAAAATGTTTTGGACTTGCTACGAATGTTCAAATTGAGAAGGTATGGAGAGGAACACAGTTCCCATTGTTAAAATAGATATCAATTTCACCTCCCTTGCTAGTAGAATCATGCCACAGGAGAAATTTCCGAGACTTGACTGGTGAACTTTGGCTCAATTAACACGTGCATAAAGCTAAAGTCAGTTGTTTCTCTCTGTACAAATATCTCCATCAATCATTAGCAGGTGTGTTTTTTTAGTTTGCTCTTAATGTTTTTTTAAAGGAAAGTTATTTTTAAATCTTAATTTTAATTTAATTAGTCAATGATTATTGATGTCATTAAATTCACAGTGTATTTGTATATGTAAGAGTATCAGTTTTGTTTAAACTTTTTAAGTAGTACAATTTGAGCACTGCTTGCTTCAAGATAAATAAAGTCTAGTATTTTCTAAGGTGGAAAACATTTAAGGGTTCATTTACACAATAAGAAAAATGACGCCCTAAACAACCATATAAAAAAAGTAATAGTAACTGTTTGTATTAATCTTGTCAGGAGATACTGAAGTGAATCAAGACCATCAGAGTGTTAAACTAAACTGAGTATAGGAGAAAACACTATCCTTATAAAGAAAAAATGAAAGTTAAAAAACTAAGCAAATATAATTTATGAACATATTAGTACATCGGATAACATATATGAGGAATATTGACCCTAGAACACGAGAAATCACAATGATCCCGTACAAGTTAAACCAGTATTCTAAACTAACCATGCTGGCATTTTAGGGTTAAAGACAAGTCTGAAAATAACAAATTAAAGATATTAAAGAAAATAATGCAAGACCTAGTATGGAAAGTAAGGCCCAGTAGGATCTGAAAAAATTAATGAAATCTCTTTGAAAAAAAGAAATAGAACAAAATTAGTTTTGAAATGGTATGTAGAAGTGGCCAAAAAAAAAAAAAAAGAATGGATACACAGGACCTATAATCGTAAAAAATAAATTTTTTGGAAAAATAAAGAGAGGCTTTAAAAAAAGTATATTTTTTATTCAATAAGATTTTGATTAAGTACTTCTGGACCTGAGAGATGTCACCGATACTTCCCAAATTTTTCCGTCTCACGGTAGAAAAACTTAATCAAATAACCTGAAACTTAGTACAAACTATGTATTTAGTTCTAGCCTATTATTTGATTTAGTCTTTCTACAATTGTTTAGGTTGTGGAATTTCCAAAATTGTACAGCTGTTTTTCAAAACAATATTAAAAATACTTCCTTCTGCTTTACAATTTAACTTTTTTTATTATTGTTGATTAGAAGGTTTCATTTTATATATCCAGTCAGTTTAACTCAATTGATATTCATTAACATATTTGTTTCAATATTTTACTTTGCTGATAACAGTAATCACTACTTCCAACTACACATCATGAAAAATGTGGTAAAAAACTTGATCTGTAATTTATTCCTAAGTATTCTCATTTGATTCCTTTGTTCACGCCTACAGGAACTCCAACAGGTCAATATCTGAAGAAACCACAAATTACTGTTCAAAACACTTTATTTACACTATATTGACATAGATGGTTTATGTTTACTCTGTCCATTGGCTCTACCACTACTGTCAAAGCTGAACTCCATTAGTAATTGTTCTGTTCACACATAAAAAGAGTGCTAACAAAGGGCTGTAGTAATAAAACCATATGAAAAACAATACATTAATCATTATACTTTCAAGGGATGGCAGTTTCTTAGCAAATAAATATCACTACTATATTTCGGGATGGGCAGGAAAAAAATAAATAAATAAATATGTTGTATACAGGGAAGACTCCAGAGATGTGCAGAAATGAAAGTTGAATGTTTCTTTAAATTTGTCTTTGTGAATTAAGCTAAATGTTGTGTTACGATAGCTATACATTATGTACATTCAGGTCATCTATATATAATAAAAAGAAAACAGACATTTTCAAATAATTTGAGTACCACCTGTACAATAAGATTCATTTCACAAATTATTTTTAATTAATTCTGCATTTCTTATGTTCTCCCATCACACTGAGGCATGTTGTTGTTTAAACACTGTTACATTACCCAGCTACTGCTTGTGTTTTGGCTGTATGCTTATGTATTGAGTCATGCCTGACTATTAAAGAACAGATTTATATCTGTTGAATTAGGCTTCATTTTAATATGTTGGTGTATATTTTATTATTGACATATCTGTCGTGCTGAGGGATGTTCCATTTCTGTGTTAGTATACACAAGAAAAAATAAATTACAGATTGTCTGTTGTGATTAAATCCACATTTAATCTCTCCTTAAGAAGGTGTAGCAATACAAAACATGTTCTACTCAAAACTTACTCTATTATGACCAGTGAGCATCAGTATTTCAAAATGTAAGTGAAAGTAATATTTTAAATTCTATTTCAACATATTCTACCCAAAATATTTTAGAATTACTATTTTGTCATTTTATAACAAAGAAAAAAAACAATAAAAAAATGTTCAAAGTTTCCTTTCTGCAGAGCTCTCAGGAGTCTTACTTGTAAACAACGTACCTATAGATTTTTTCTGCTTAACTCAAAGCATAGGTTTATATTTACTACAAAACTATCATCATTTGAGAATATAGTTATCCATGTCTTGTTTATCATAAAATTTTCCTTATCTTTCACTGGTTTTATTATAACAGCCCTTTGTTCCCACAACATGTAGTCTGAAAAGTTACAAATGAAGCATAATTTGATTTGGTTTTTCTTACGTTGTGAGACTTCAAAAATTTTATTTGGAAGACATTGTTTAGAAAAAAACATTAAAGATATTCTTTTCATCTTAGAATTTTTATTATTATTATTGATCAGAAAGTTCCATTTTATATGTAGTCAGTTTCAACTTAACTGATATTTACTAATGTATTTCTTTTGATACTTTATTTTGGCAATTGCATGGTCTCCTGCTACAGGCAGGTTAACTACCTGTGCTCCTTGAGGTCATGATCATCACCTGTTAGAAGGAAACCTGCATGAGTGAACCAATAAAAGGCATAACAATTGGAGCAAAGATATCATCCTTATAATGAACAACAGTCAGTGCTCCAATCCTGGTGATGTAAATGTCCATACATCCATTAAAACTAATTCCCTCAAAACTACCATAGATCTTTCTCAAAATCTATCACGATCACTAACTGTGGAGTCAGCACAGTATTCTACACGCCATCTCCACACAATCCAGGAAATATCATGAAAGTCCATACAAAACTGTGAAGAGAATAATATGTTAGTGGTATCTTTGCTAACCATCAAGAACAAGGTCTTGTCCTTTTTTTTGTGGAGAGTGACCCAGTATCTTGTCCAACAGTCTGGTTATCAAACTTTGAGAAACTCCCTAACTAGTACCCACTGATCTTTGTGGTAAACTATTCCGTAGCACATCCACATTTCTATTGGTCTCATTTGGTTATAAGTAGCATTTCTGGACCACTTTTTGTGTGGAAAAATTCTTTCAAAATTAATAATCCTTTGGAAATTCAAACTTTGAAATTAGTAAATGTAACTGAATGTAAAAATCCTCTCACACCTGACACTGAAATTTATTATGTTACACAATGAGCATACCTGTACATGCACCTCATGCTTGTCAATAGTATGTGTTGTTGGAAGATTGATATTCAGTTGCTGAATAACTGAAATAACTTTTTATTTTCAGCAAGTTTTAAAACTTTTTGATCTGTAATTCATTTTGGCCAATGAGATTATGTCATGCTTGTTTTCTATATATTGTTGCACCTTATTTGTGGAGACTTGTGCTTTAAGTATGTTCTATATATCTAAAGCACAAAAATCTGTCTGTTATCTAACTACTCCTAGGTCGCTGGGCCAATCTCAAACAAACTTTGTGGAATGATAGTTTGGAATAAGGGGCATGTTAATGGGGGGTTCAGAACCCCCCCCCCTATCCCCATTATTGCTGTTATTGAGCATTTATTATCTTTGATATAAGTTAATGTCAACTACATTCATAGATGGTGCCATGTCCTTACACCAAAATTTTTTTATCTAACATGCATACTGTGAGGGTAGGGCACACAAATGTCTTGTATATCTCGGATAGTGCACTAACACTCTCTATAAAGGAATGCAATGAAAAAATAGCCAACACTATTGCAATAATACATAAACTAAACTGAAGTTTCTACTCCAACAGACACCATATAGCAAGCTGAATGAAGGGCCATTTTATGAGTTATACCAACTTCCTACTTTGACCCGTGACCTTTCAACTTCATCCAGTAAGACACTTCTGCAGCCAATAACCATCTATTAATTAATCACATAATACACTGTGGAAAAATATTAAGAGCTGGGTGTTGAAAATGGGAAACAGAAAGCACCCCTACTGCCACTACATAGGCTGCTACCTTTTCCTGTAAAGTCACCCTGACCATCGAACAGTGTATACCATGTTTTAAGTATATACATATAGAAGAACCTCAATTATCAGGAACCTTGAAACAACAGGCACCCCACCATTAAGAGCAGACCTTTTCAGTCTCTTTCTTTTTTCTACTATTTGTAACCAAAATAAAGCTTGCAATAACAGGCACTTCAATATTCTGGATTAAGGGCAGTGTCTTTAGTCTCATTCTCTAAATGGGCACTCGATAAAGAAGGCAGTTATCTTTGTATGCCTATACAGTACACTGCTAAATTCCAAACATCCCAGAAGGATGACCAATATTCAAACACTTGCAATGTTTAATGGATCGGCTCCAAACCATGTACTGTAATAAATGTTTTCACAAATTCAAAGAGCAATCTTATTACTCTGAGGAATTCTCGTTGTAAACACTGAGGGACACGATACATAAGCTGATACCTTTCACATCACATTCTCGGAGCAGAGGTCAAGTCAGCTCATTTCTGTGCACGTGCTTTGTTGCTCTTGAGAGTATTATATTACGGTGTATTGTAAATAGTCTAATGACACAAGCAGTGATTTGTTGCTTTATTTTCAGTGGATTTCTACTTCAGCCATTGAAAATAAATGTGAAATGTTTAGCAGTTCAAATTCTGAAGAGAAGTACTTTGAACCTTTGTGACCAATAATAAAGAAAAAAGGGCACAACTAGTCCACCCCTTGGCAACGTGCAACTCACGAACACCTGTGTCTTGCATGCACCAAACAAAATGGGAGACCTTAATATTCAGAAATTTAGCACCGTCAATATGGATTCCAGCTTTGCATGGCTTATTTTTTATACTAAGGGCCTTGCTAAAAAAGGGCATTTGGACATACTTGGAAGGGTGCCCTTAATGTCAAAGTTCTACTTGTATTGATGAGGTAATAATGAACACTGTAATAATATGTTATGTTATACATAAATTGTGTGAAAGTTAGGATTTTTGTGTTAATTATCATAGCATCCACCCACACATTTATTTAAAGTTCATAACCTGGACAAAAGATGGGTCTCTCAGCTTGTATGTAATAAAATATACATTCTTTTTTTTTAAATGTTTTTCTTTACACTAAAGTACACACCTATTTTTTATGTGTTTATAACTTTAAAACTTATACAACTAACCAGAATGTTTTTAATCTATATAAAAAAGAAACAAAAAAATGTTCAAACTATGACAATGCCAATAAATTACTCCATTATATTCAAAGTTTTGATCAATGTATATAAAACAAAACAAGGAAATTTATAAGTAAAATATACCCTAGACTAATTATCTTTTTTCTTTTAATGAGATCATTTTCAAACTACACGATTCACGTCTATGATTTTCTACTTCTATCTAACATGTGGTTTTATCAATGTACCATGAAACTAAACATGGGATATAAAGAATTTAGTTGAAAAAAAACAGATATTTACCTGAAACTTTCTTCTTGCTACAAAGTATTTTATCTTCCTAATGGCTCTTATTGCATTCTTATGGGCTTCTGTGAGACTAGAATAAAACAACATACATGGTGAGGCATCCAAAACATTGTCAGATTTCAATGATATTTGGATACATTACTTCTATAGGCATATAAATGCAAGTCCTGGAAAAGTTTTCTAGCTCTTGTGTTTTGTGTATTTACAGGTAGGTAACAAATGTGCTAAACATATTCACTACACCAGTATTATTAATAAATTAAGAGTAAATCAAATTAAACATTCAAGAAGTGCCAAGGAGCAGTCACAGTGTCCCAAACTCATATTACACAAGATAAATTTGGCTTTCAAACACAACTGTCTGTGACCCACCAGTGTGTCATGTGGTCCATAAGTAAAAGTTGGTTGTGACCCACACCCACAGGTGGAGCACATGGCAGTGAACATGTTAAAACTAACACTGCAGCAGTAGAGGACACTCACTGTCATTTATGGAGTTCATTGGTTCCATAAATAGAGAGTCACTCTACTGGATGTGTGGTATCTACCAGGGGACATGTGGAGGGCACATTCCATTGTGATAAAAACCTGCTCTATATACACACAATATATATGAATATAAGCCAAATATTTAATCAATAGGTTTCCAATTGATTTCAGTAGTTTTGAAAGTAATCAAACGTTAAAAATGAGTACTGTTAATAATAATTATTGTTTTTAGGCTTGTGTTCATTATCATAATTTTAAAAAGAAATTTCAGGATTTCTCTTTGTTAATTATTTTTACACATAAGTACTATAAAATATTTTTCATACATTTTATAACTTGTAATGAGTAAAATTTGGTATTTGTAAAACAGATTTCACTGTTAAGAAAACCTGGATTTTAAAAGCTGAAAAGATTCCCTCCATGCACACCAAGGGGCCAATGAGATCATTAGTCATTTTGATTTAACACATTATTTGTAAAAAAATATAAACCAGTCACAATTAAATATTAGCAAAAGTACTAGTGCACTCCAACATCTACTAAAGGTGAGGTCTGGAAGAGTTTCACAGTTTTGCTATATCACAATAAAACTGGTAAGAGAAATGTTTGATAATGATGATCTAATATTAGTAAAGTATTTTAATCTTATCATCTTGATAACTGAGCATGTACTACATAATTTGTATTTTATATTTATGGCAAAGCTAATTTTGAGCTACAGACCACAGGGAAGGCTGCCAGTCATCAGTTTTCTGCTACTCATACTAAGGGATTGATTGTCACTCTTTTAAAACACCCACAGCTTATCCTTCTCACTACTGGCTCAGCCAAATCAGCCCAGTTCATGACCCCTAATTAACCTTTATAGTTTCCATACTAAAACTTCTAATATATTTTGTGTATCTTTACAAAATTTCTCAAGATTTCAGTAAACATTAAGTCTTTTGCAGAGAAAAAAAATCAGAATTTTTAATGAGTATTTTTCCTAAAATTTTCTCCATGAACATATGGAGTCAAAGTGTCGACTACTCGAAGTGTAAAGTGAGTTTCACGTTAAGATTAAAAATACTTTTATTCATCATAAAATTCTCAAATTTCATTTGTGTAATCTCTAAAAACTCCTAAATAAATTACAAATGTTTTTTGAGTGTAACTTTATATCTTTAAATGAGAAAAGATATTTACCCTAACTCTAAATGAGGTTGGTCAATGTGACTTACCTCATAACCACCAGAAAAAACAAACAAAAGTGAAATAAATCTAAATTATCCTTTTTTTATTTCTAGAATGACTTAAATTGTAACATGAAACTACATTTGTTTATCCTAAATAACTTTGAACTTGTAACAGTATACATCTGTTTCTACTTAAATTTTATTGCCCTTTGAACTGAGTCTAATATTCCCACCACACAAGTTGTAAATCGCTGTATAGCTCACATTACTCTATCGAATTATGTAACACACAGGCTACCTACAAGTTGATTGTGAGCATACCTCATGAAAAAGTTTTATTATTATTATTATTCTTTACCTAATCTAACCTAAAAAGTTTTACAAGAAATAAAGTACTTACCTGGGTCTTCCTTTTTTTTTGGCTGTTGACTGTCAATGAAAACCTTATTTTTTTATACTAATGGTGCTACTGCAATAAATAATTTTTTATTTAATTAACTAATGCACCAAAGAATACAGAATAGTAACATCCAAAAAACAGACAATGTCCTATAACTATCATGATTTTTCTGGCTTTCTAACTATGCAATAAGAGCCCTTAAACATTTAGCTCAGCTCATCATTATGTTTCCTGTAGGAAAAAAGTTTGAGCTGAAAGCGAAGTAGACAATCCTCTGTAGAGAAAACAACATATCATTTCATTTGATAGATCAAAACCTTGGCTTTCTGTTGGTTATAAATAATATAGTATTAAATATCAGAGAGAAATATTTGCAATTTATGAAAGAGAGGATGTGACAGGTGGGTGTGATAAGAGGGGTCTGATTTTCTAGCTAATGGCTCTGTAATGAAATAAGATTGAAAGATTGCTTTGTCTGAGCAATGACAATATTATAATGAGTAATTTACATTAAATTCCATACTTCTCAGAGGGATGGTAAATAAATTATATCAGAGGGGACACGTAGAGAGCAAATGTCATAATTTTTATTCTAGGGGAAATTCAGGATTTTTTAAATATTGCCTTATAAAATTAAAAACTTAAAACTTATACAGTATTAAAAATTTGATTATTAGCTATGTTTTAATGTCAAGTTAATTTGTTTTTCATGAAAATAAAGTACTTTAATTAAATTTTGAATATAACTTCGTAAAATCTCATGACATGCACAGAAAAGGATGCCTTTATGGAAAGAGTTAAAGAGTGGGGAATATTTTGTGGTATTGCATGGATTCAAACTCAACTTGTCAGCTCCAAAATCCAGAGCTCTACCACAGGGCCAGTCTGTGCCCTATATGGAATAAAACTTTGCTAAAAATAACCTTCCAGCACTTGCAACCTCGCATACAACTAAGCAAAGCTTGTAAATATGAATAGCATTCATTTTTTAAATCTAGATGTCTCTTCAGATGAGCTTCAAGTTTTGTGCAACTACCAGCCCACACTGGCCCCATTTACATCAGCCTAACCATGACATAAAAGCTAATCTCCGTTTCTTTTACAATAACCTTAGAACACATACACTGGCCACCTCTCATGTTCATATTCTGGCTGCCAGCTAGTTCATGAGATTACACATCATTTCATTTCCACATGCACAGAAACCTCCAAACTTGGCTTGTATCTAAGTGATGGTACTGAAGACTCTGGGGATGCTGCCACAGAGTTGTTTATTCAGCAGATGTTGTTGCCAAACATCCAAGGTTTTGTGATAAAGATGTAGCACCCACCCAGCTTCCTCTACAGTTTCTTGTTGACTGCCTATGTCTTAGCCCAGTATAGCAACACACTCTACAGCAGTATTGTAAAATATCCTTTTGAGGTTTCTGGATATATTTGACTGCCGTACATTTTCCAATTTACTGCATGATGACTATTCCAATGTAATATAAGATTTAATGCCCTTTTTGCTACTGGCAAAGTCTCTCTACGGCTAATACTAATGGCTGTTCTTATTGCATTATACAGAATAATGGTAAACAAATATGGTGCCAAGATGTAGGACACTTGCCAAGATGTCAAAGGTATCTATTTTGCCATATTTTTTTGTATAAGACAACAATTACCCTCACAACCTCATAAATAATTCCATAAACATGCAAGATCCCTTTCATCATAGTTGTGTGAAGGAAGCTTGATATCTATTAATGTTATTTAAGCTTGACACACTTTTGAATGTGATTTGTCAAACTTTGAAATGATTCTTTGTAGTTTTCCTCTGAGACTATAAGTGAAAATAAATTTATTTCTACCATTTTTTTGTGTGATGTTCCTTGGTAATGTGTAATATTTTCTTTACTGGATTACCTTTTTTTGGGTAACCATTTTATAAGAAAACAGTATTTCAATTCTGTTTCTTGGTATTCAACACTATAAACTTTGTTAGATTTTGAAGTCAATGTTTTCAAAATCAGATTTCACAGTATACGGATGTACTGATAAGAAATTAAAATATATCTGTCAGTATGTGTGTTCTTTCTCCACAACAAAGTTTTTACTACAGATGAAACTGGATCTTTATGAAGTGAAATGTCTAGGAAATACAGAATGTTATTTTCTCCATTTCAAGCATGAATTATATGGCACTGTTTTGAAGATTTAAATGTGAATGAAATTGTTTAAGATTATTTGATCATTTGAACCATGAAACAAAGATGTCATCAGCACATCTGATTCATAATTATAGTTTATGTACAGCAAAGTCTATGGCAGCACAATCTAACCTCTGAGAGAGCTATGAAACTACTAATTCATAGATATAAGACTAAATAATCTATTATAATTTCATTAGATTAGTGATTTAATCCCTATATAACTAATTAACAATATTTTATTACAATATTACATGATATGTTTCTACTGGAAATATTTTTGAATCTTTTTTGTATTTTTTTAATGATTATTTATCTTAACCATTAACCCTCTCGCCCCGGGTATCCTTTACTGCGCATGACACAAGGATTTAGTGTCTTACATTGAAAATTTTATTAAACTACTTTTTGTTTATGTTATACCAATTAGTATAGCATAAAATCTTAGTTAATAATCCATATTTTAATAGTATATAAGTTTTAAGTTCTTAATTTTATAAGGCAATATTTAAAAAAATCCTGAATTTCCCCAAGAGTGACACATTTTCTCTAGGTATCTTCTCATCTCTATTTTGTCCACCCACCACCCCCAGAAACAATGAAATTAAACATAAATTACTCACTATAAAATCGTCATTGCTAAGACAAACCATAATTTTTATAGCCTTCAATTTTGTTTGGCTACAGAGCTATCAAGAAGAATATCAGACCCCTCCTCCCACATCCTCTTTTTCAGGATTTGTTAATAGTTCTCTCTTACATTTAATTATAAATTACCTATAACCAATAGAAAGTCAAGTTTTTCATCTATCAAATGATGTATTGTATAACGTTGCATAAACTGACTATTATGAATACAGAAATTGTCTGCTTTT
>NW_013666734.1:188018-190731 GCF_000517525.1 Limulus polyphemus | reverse complement strand
TTATTTAATTAAATAAAAATTATTTAAAGCACTACTACCATTAGTTTGAAAATGGATAGTTAACTGTCATCGATAGTCGATATCAAAAAAAAAAAAAAATTGCTTGGGTAAGTACTTTATTTTGTTTTTTAATTATTTATTATTCCAAAAGTAACTAAAATGTAAAAATAGGGATCTCTTTAGGTTAGTTAAGGTTAGATTAGGTAAAATAAACAATAATAATATAATAAAAATATTTCATGATGCTCACAAGCGAACAGCTCAGAGTATCTCGTGGGTAATGTAATTCGATGGCATAATGAGAGCTGCATGTTCCCCAAGTGATTTACAACTTATAATGGCATGAATAGTAGCTAGACATGGTTCACAGGGCAATAAAACAATAAAATTTAATTATAAATAGATGTATACTATTACATCTTAAAAGTTATTTAGGATAAATGAATTCAGTTTCATGCTACATTTGAAGTCATTCTAGAAAGAAAAGGATGGTAAGTCAGATTTATTTAGCTTCTTTTTTTGGGTGGTTATGAGGTCAGTCAAACTGACCAATCAGGTATAGAGTTAGGGTACAGAAAATAACAGATAAAATATAAAGTTTTACTGAAAACGAACATTTGAAATGTTTTTAGGAGGTTTTAGAGATTATACAAATGAAATTTGATATTATTGAGATGAAGAAAAGTATTTTTAATCTTACCATGAAAATCACTTTGCACACGAACTATTCAAAACAAATACTCGATATATTCAAGGACAAATCTTTTTTTTTAGTTTATTAAAAATACTTCAATAAAAAATATGATTTTTTGTATGTGAAAGACTTATAATATTAACTGAAAGACTGCCAAATTTTGTGAAGATATACATACTATATTGAAAGTTGGAAGTATTAAATCTATAAATATTTTAAATGAGTACGAAGAGGTCACGTGGTCGGTCAAATCGACCAACACCATGTTGAGAGAGTTAATGTAGATGTCACTGTTGCTAGGCATTATAACACAAACATCTTGGAGGTTCCAGCAAGAGAGCCAAAAGCTTGCAGGAATAAAAGAAAATTATGAAAATGTGCCAGTGATTCTTAAGTAATCCCAGAATATGAGTCTAATATCACATAGGTATCATTAATATAAGCAAAACCTCCAGTAATTATTCCAGTAGTAACTTTTAAAGTGAACTTAACAATCACAATATACCAGAAAAAAAGTTGCACTCAACCAGTTGAAATAAATATTAAATGTAACAGCCTGACGATAAAAACTTACGATGTTATTTTGGGGGGATCATCTATGTCAATTTCAATTTCATCAGAATTCACCTCAGCTGTGCAGCTTGAATTGGACAAGAAGGGAAGAGAAGGAACTTTACTCTCTCTTCGAGGTTTCATACCTCTACCTTCCAACCACAAAAGATAGAAACAAATGCACTATTAAGCCAGTTACAAATAATAAATTTTGACTACACATTTCTTATAAAAACAGTTTAATATTAATAGCTGGAAATCAGTACTATTAATTCATCTATATTCTGTACTGAAGGAATACAAAAGAAAAAAAGTATGTGTACGGTAATGAGAAAATAAGCAAAATACTCAATATAAATTTCTGTTGGTGTTAAGAACATGAAGGTTATTATAAACCATCAAATTTAATTTCCAAAGCTTCTGATCCAAAAATACACATTTTACTTGCCAAATAATTAGAAATATGTAATAAAATATATAGTCTCTCTGTTGTAGATCATTATTAATATATTTTGAATACATGTCACTCATCAATGTTAAAAAAATTTACTTTAAAATTCAAATATTATAACATATACAAATGGCACAGCCACTGGAAAAACAGATTAATAAATCAAGTTTTCTTTACTTTCTGGAAACTACTGGCTGTTACCAAAAAAAACTTACCAAACTTTTCTATACTCAGTTAATTCTAAATCAAAATAATTTACTGGGTACTCAATGTTATAAATGTTAATCATTAATCAAAGAACTTTCAGATAAACACAAATTCCAAAACATATACTCAATATTTCTAGTTACATCCTCACCATAACGTGAATCTTCAGATTCAGAGGGGACATCTTCATTCTCTCGAGGTGAGACAGTACTCTCTGGTGTGTTGGCAACACTACCAACTTCCATCTTTGTCTTGGACTTTCTTCGTTTCAGAACACTAGCTTTTTTTGCAACCTACAAGAAGATATACTGATACCTTAGATATACTGATATAGAAAGGTAGAAGTGAAGCTTATTTTTAACCTTTCAGCATAATATCTCTAGGTTTTATAAAAATATTCAGCAGATATTTTTGAAATATTTATCTATTCACTTACAACTACACAGTATTATAAGGTACAGTTCACATTACAAATAACAAGTAGAAATCTCCTGATGTATATACAAATATATAGAACTTCAGCACTGCATATACAAACATCTTTTCTTCCTTCTGAAACATGATGATCAATTCTTCATCTTATACGTCTTTAAAACATATAGAGAAATTATGTCCAATAAGTTTCAAGTGCATGATTTGACATACAAAAGGTTCACTCACAGAATAAATATAATAAAAAAATAATATAAATAATTGTTTTTTTGTTTGTTTTGTTTTGAATTTTGCACTAAGCTACATGAGGGCTATCTGAGCTAGCCATCCCTAATTTAGCAGTGTAAGACTAGAGGGAAGACAGCTAGTCATCATCA
>NW_013666734.1:178018-187997 GCF_000517525.1 Limulus polyphemus | reverse complement strand
CGTCACATTATAATGCCCCGATGGCTGAAAGGGCGAGCATGTTTGGTGGGACGGGGACTCGAACCCGCGACCCTCAGATTGCGAGTCGAGCACCCTAACCACCTGGCCATGCTGGGCCAATATAAATAATAATAAACAAGTTGAAAGAAAGCAACATTGTGTGTTTCAGTCTTCTTGTTATAACACCAAAAACCAGAAAATTATCCATATTTATTATTTCAATTATCAACAGTCTTAAATTTTTTAACCCTTTGCATCTGGTCCTGCCATATTTGTTTGTGTCACAACCTTTTGCAGTGTTACATTTAAAATTAAACTCTATTATCAACATACTGTCAAAAATCTTGCTGTGAAAATGTAGTTTATATTTTAACTTTTTATATTATTTAAGTTCTGGCTTCCCAATTTCAAAATGAAATATTTAAGAAATGATCTATCTTCATTTTTCTGTCAAGTGTGTGTTCTCTGATTGTTCCACTTTAGAATTTTCTAGCTTCAATAATAGGCTCCTAAAGTTTCTAATCAATTATAAACACAAATTACACATAATTACAAGCAAGAGTTTAAAATATAAACCCCATACCTTCTTGATTTACTTAGATATCAACAAATATGTTAAATCCACCAGAAAAGCCCCTCCCATATCAGAATTTTGAGATTGTTCACTAATCAACTTTACATGGCCAAGGAAATGTTTATAAATGACAGAAAGACAAGATTTTATTCAACATAAACTTGAATCATTGTTTAGTTTTCATGCCATAAGTTGTTACTGAGCCAAACTGATTGGTTTGCAGTGATCATATTTTGCTGCTCTAAGTGCTTAAGGAATTTGTTTGAACCTATTTATAGCCTACTTAAAAAGCTGGATAAATTACAGTAGTTTTGGGATGTTCTATTCTAGTAAATAACATATTTTTTCCATTTAAAGCTGCATATTTGAAAGCTACATTATTTCTTTCTGGACACCCAAATTTGTTAAACTGAACAATGCTCATGGAAGAATGTCTTCATTTTTTACCCGAGTGTGTACCACCTGGATTACGCAGTAAGCAATACAAATCCTCATTTTTATGTATATATTTAATTTATTTTGATATTTTTTTACCAAAAGTAAATAAAATGTAAAAATTAAACTTCTTAGCTTAGCCTGACAAAACCTCACAATCATACACTTTTTGTATTACCTCTATGGAAAACAGCTAATGGGCTCCCACTGTGATTCACTACTTTTCATGTGTCAATGATTACTTAAGTGAGTACAAAAGACAGCAATAAAATAGTTAAATTAAAGGGAATATCAAAAGGTTAACAATTCAAACTGTAACTTGGAACTTGAATACTGAAGTCAGTTCAGAAGAAAATATAGCATTACTCATCGTATTTCAGATTTTTTGACTTTTCATTTCACCCTTCATTGATGATTTTGCTACAGTTGGGGTATAGAAAATAATAAACAAAATATAAAGTTGTAACTGGAAAAAACTTTTGATACTCATTTAGGAAATTCTAAAAGTTATGCATATAAAACATGAAAACTGGAAAATGAAAAGAAGTATTTTTTTCATAGCATGAAAATCACCTTTCACTCAGAAATTCACAGACACATCTTTAGTATAAAAACGTTATTAAAAAGTCTGACTTTTTTTGTATAAAACAGACTTGTAATGTTTACTCAACTCTCTCACTATGGGCTCGGTCAATAGAGCCAAGTTAGTGACCCAAAATTGACCTTTAGAGCTTTCACACTATAACTTTTATTCTGTTTTGTGTATCTTTATGAAATTTCGCAAGCTTTCAGTAAACACTATATGTCTTTTGTAGACAGAGTATCAGAATTTTTGATGAAGTATTTTTACTAAATATTTCTCCATAAATAAATGGAATCAAAGTGTTGATTGATCCAAGTTGATTGATCAAAAATACTTTTTTCCATCTAAAACTTGTCAAACTTCATTTGTATAAACTCTAAAACCTCCTAAATAAATTTCAAACATTTTTTTTCACTAAAACTATATTTTATCAGCTATTTTCTCTACCTAACTCTATACAGGATTGGTCAATTCAACCAACCTTGCAACTGCCATAAAAAATATGAAATAAATTTAAATTACCTTTTTTTCTTTTTGAAATGGCTTCAAGTTGTAACAGGATACTACATTTGCTTGTCCTAAATAGCTTTAAGCTTCTAACAGTATACCTCTATTTCTATTTAAATTTTGTTTTATTGCCCCTTGAGCTATGTCTAAACAATTATCCTGCCATACAAGCTGTAAATCACCCAGTGAATGTGTAGCTCACATTATCTTATCGAATTACGTAATGCAAGAGCTACTTGTGAGCTGCTCACAAACATACCTTGTGAAAAATTATTTTTCTTTATCTTAACTTATCTAACCTAATAAGTTTCTAATTATTACATTTTAGTTATTTTTAGAATAAGTAATAAAGAATACACATGAAAAACAAGAAATATAGTATTTATCTGGATCTTCTGTTTTTTTCTGTTGACTGAGGATGAAAATTAACCCTACTTTTCTATACTAATGGTACTACTACACTAAATTTTTTATGTAATTTAGTAATGCACTTAAGAACACAGGAAAGTAACATGAAAAAGCAGACACTGTCCTATAACCATCAATTTTTCTGGCTTTCTGACTATGCAATAAGAGCCATTAAAAATCCAGCTAAGTTCGTTGATGTGTTTCCTGTTGGAATAAAGTTTGAATTGGAAACAAAGTGGACAATTCTCTGTATAGAAAACAACGTAATATAATACTTGGCTTTCTATTGGTTATAAATAAAATATATTAAAACATCAGAGAAAACTACTGGCAACAATTTGTGAAAGAGAGGATGTGACAGGTGGGCATGGCAAAAAGGGTCTGATTTTCTAGTTTATGGCTTTGTAACCAAATTAGATTGAAGGCTGTAAAAATTATGCTTTGCATGAGTAATAACTAATATTATAATGACTAATTTGCCTTAAATTCTGTACTTCTTGGATGGGTGGTAAATAAATTAGAGAAGGGGGAAATCTAGAGAGCAAATGTCACAATTCTCATACTAGGGGAGATTGAGGATTTTTAAATAATATTTTCATATAAAATTAAGAACTTAAATCTTATATAATATTACAATTTGATTTATTAGCTACATTTTGATACCAAGTTTATTTGTATACCATGATAATAAAGTAGTTTAATGAAATTTCAAATATAACTCAGTAAAACATTGTGACATGTGCAGTAAAATGTACCCAAACAGAAAGAGTTCAAGCTTGCCAAATTCCCAATTATAGTAAATATTAGCATGTAAAGCTTCACAGGTACTAGAGTTGGTCAATTCAACCATGACTGTGAACATATGGTTATACAAAGATTGTTAGAACGTTTTACACTGGTAAGTGAAGTACAATTAATGATATTACTAGTAAGGAATGAGAGCAACTACCATTCACCTTGCTAAGTGGAGTGCTAGGACTACTAGCAATTTGACCTGTATCCTTGATGTGGATTTTCCAAGTGGCAACTCCTGGAAAAGTCTTTTCAGCAGCATGACATCTCCATAAGCACTAGCATTCATCCAAAACAAGATGTTTGATTTAGAAAGGGATTCATTATTCTAATTAGTAATGATTTAAAAGTGAATATCTACAAAATTCAGTCACTGAATATTTTGATTAGCCACGCAGGATCATTATTCAGCTACTGCATATAGTTGCTATACACAAGACTATAGGTGCTGTAATAATACATCTGTAGATACAATAATGATTACTGTAAATGATGTTTTAATATTTTTTTATAACTATTACATACTACACCCTACAGATTCAGAAGTGATGCTATAATATTGATACCAGTTAACTCCTCAATCCTCTTAATAGTACAAATACTGTCTATAATATCTGTTGAAGATGTTTTTACACTAATCTGTCATATCAATTAGATAATAATGGCTCAGTCTACCTCTTATTTTAATCACTCCTTTTGGTTCATTTGATGTCTGGGAAAACTTTTACTGATATTTAAACCTAGACAAGACCAAATGAAATAATAAAGTCCAATTTGAAATAATGCAAGAAAATAATAGGTGCAAGGCTTGTTTTATATTCTTTTATCACTTTTGGGAGATAAATGATCATTAAAAGCTTTGTATTATTTATTTCAGTCATTTCTATTGGTTAAAAAAGTTCTGAGGAATGCCATGTTTCATCACTTTAACCTAGGATAGGCTGAAGAAAAAGGTATTTTTAAGGAAAATATTGTATATTTTTTCATTTGCCTTTAAAATCTCATTCTCACTGCTGGATACTTCTGTGCACTCTAATGATATCATAGTTTTGTAATTTTTGGACACATTTTAGAAAGATATTATGTTGCTTTGTAACAAATATTGTTGTGTTTTCTTTGTAAACACATTTTATAAACTTAGACAATGGGCATTATTGTTGTATAAATGTATTTGACATCAGAGGTTCCAAGTTGAAATTATTACAGATAGATATGAGATCAGAAGTTGGTCACATGCTCTAACACTTCATGTAAAAAAAAAAGAATGAGAGATAATATCAACAATTAACATATAAATATCTTACACATAAATAATTAAGAAATTAGGACACCATGTAGAGAAAAAAACTAATTTTTCATTAATAGAAAGTAAAAGATTAAGTAGATTGAAGTAGCATGTATGAAAACTGTACTGAAAATACAAAGTGTTATGGTTGATAATGTTTGACACACATAATTGGAAAGGACACTTTCATCACAACCATGGCATGTACTCACTTGTATTAGGGTTGCTGCTGCTGGTATTTGTCTGTTAAAGTGCTTCTGCCTCTGTTTTTGTTGTACTTTTAAGGCAAACCCTGATCCAAGGATCCCCTGAGTAAAACAGTTTAAAACTTTCAAAATTGACTAGGTAATGAAATTAGAATCAAATATAATAGTTTTTAATTTTATTATTTCACCGAGTTGTGCTACACTACCATGAGACCTAAATTATGATTTGAAGCATATGTCCTAATGTTACATATGCTTCAATGTATCAAAGCCTGCATGGAATAGGACTAAAGCAATAGCTATATACACTTACTCATATTATCCATATTCTTGACAAAAACAGATATAAAAGCTCAATTCTGTGAGACATCTTTCATTGAACACTACACAGTATAAGTCATACAGTTT
Source organism: Limulus polyphemus (assembly GCF_000517525.1). NCBI lineage: Eukaryota > Metazoa > Arthropoda > Merostomata > Xiphosura > Limulidae > Limulus > Limulus polyphemus. Next base: position 182,799 of record NW_013666734.1, on the reverse strand, counting down.
TAGCTGGTAAGATTCACATTTGTATTATGAACCATTGGGTTAAAGACAGGGCCAAATGCACCACAAAATGGTAAGATAAAAGGTTACAGGATGCAATCTCTATAATGTGTGGTGTTAATGATGCCCATTCTGCAAGCTGTAGAAGTCTACCAATACTTTTTCTTGCCAATAAAACCACCATATGAGTCATGTTTTTAAATCAAAATAGAAATGGCTTTATTCCACACTTTTCCCACTGAGTACATTAGCATGTGCTTATCTTTTTGCAGGATCAAATGAATCACTTGTAACTAAAAAGATCATTTCTTGGTACTTCATTGGTCCACTAGATGTGTTCTTGACATCAAAACAAAAGAACTGAGCTTCTTGTGAAGCCTGTTTCTAACAGTCTGTACACTGACAGCATTCCATTGTATTGCAAAAGATACCTTATGATTGTAGCAAGCAAACCAGAATGAACAGTGTTGTTAATATTTTGTCAAATCCAACTATCCTAGTAATTGTACCCATAGTTTGGAGAAGCAGTTGCATGTTCTGCTACTGACAGTTTAAGATACTTGCAGCTACGTTATGACAGCCTGTTGTAATTGGTTGGATGTTACTCATCCAATAGCTGAAGTATCTATGAGACTTCTATGAAGTCCAGTCGTGGTTCATCAACAATCTGGAGCACTTTCACTCTTTGATCCTCTTCAAAGCAATTAATGTGACACGACTATGTGAAACCAGTATATGTAGCACAGACCGAAAGATCAATAATTTGTATTTCAGAATACTGAGATGTGTGATTTGAAACCAGTATACGTAGCACAGACCAAAAAATCAATAATTTGTATTTCAGAATACTGAGATGTGTGATTTGAAACCAGTATATGTAGCACAGACCGAAAGATCAATAATTTGTATTTCAGAATACTGAGATGTATGATTTGAAACCAGTATATGTAGCACAGACCGAAAGATCAATAATTTGTATTTCAGAATACTGAGATGTGTGATTTGAAACCAGTATATGTAGCACAGACCAAAAGATCAATAATTTGTATTTCAGAATACTGAGATGTGTGATTTACATAAGAATGCACTGGGGGTGGGGTGAGAAAGATTATTTACTCTGGTTTAACCCTGTCTTGGCTATATAATTATCACATGCACTACACATATTCTAAGAGAGCTCTTATCTCTATTATAGTTAGAAAATATCCTTTATAAAATTAAAGCTGTTGGAAAAACTTAAAAGAAAACTGAAATCAAAACATTTTTTTGCATATTATATATATATTCAGTTTCATCTGGTAACAAAAAATAATAACAGAGCAGCATGTGCACCACAAAATTTATATTTTGATACACTAAATAACTTCAACTATCATAAGTTTGCTAAGAAATGTAAAAAACAATTTATTTGATGATACTATCATAAAAGCATACAATATAAAAATACTTTAAAAGAAACTTATACTTATGTTTATGTTTACTGGAAATTCACTCAGGCAAAATAACTAAAGCATTTTTAATAGCTTTCAAAAGGTTAATTTGAAATCTGTTGCACCAGATATCCAGTTGCTTGTCTTTAACTTCCAAAACAGTCCTATATTAAAAAACAGCTTGGTTTGATAAAACAAAAATGTAGGATTTACTAGTAAATGTTGAATCTTTTACTACAGAATTAAAGTTAAATATTTAGTTAGTTCAAAATGCAAAACATGTCAGATGCTGGTTTTACAGGGTAGACTGTTGAGTTTATCCTGTTTATAAAAAAAAACACAATTATTTCCTCTTGCTCAAAATATTGTTGTTAATCAGTTTTTCCTTCCTAGACGTGTTTGAAACAATAATTCTTTTGTGTAGTAAAACTAGCTACCACATCCTGCTGACTACAACTGTTCCCCCAACTCTTATTTTGACCATAGTTAAGACACCACGCGTAATTAAATAAGTTCTAAACTCGTGTTTGGAAATCAATGTAAAAAGGTAAACTTAAAGAAGACTTATTAATTGGTAGAAAACCTGTATTGGTTAAATAAATATCTAGGTTTTTCTTTTTATGGGTTCTCTAATAATACAACCCTTTCATGTGAATTTTTTCCCTTTTGTTTAGGCTGTTATTCATCATATCATATATTTATTCAATTACAATTTCTTGTTAATTCAAATTTTCTATAATCTAATAATGTCAAAGCAATGCTGAATACATTTCGTGCACTTTTAATTTTCAATGATTTTTTTAAAAACAGTATGGAGAAACGTGAAGGCAATCTTGTTAACTACTACCCTATTCATCCAAGAGTATTTACACAGAAATTCAATCGTAGCTGTACATAAAGGAATATGGTAGTAAAAAGCAATATTTGAGTTCTATGCAGACTTTCTCAGACGAGTTCAGAGCAATGGATGTATTAAGGAAAAATTAAGTTAATCTCATGCTTTTGTTTGAATAATTTTGGTTTACATGAGCACTGTGGATTGTTAAACATATTAGATAAACCCTTCTTCATCAGCACTGAAATTCAGCATTAAGAGGTGCACTTGATCAATAACAATGCTCAAATACAATTTTAAAATAATCAAATATTCTCTACATCAATACAGTAACTTAAGGTGCTTAACTGTTGGAATAACATATAGGGTCAAGTGTCTAATGACTTCAAAGTTTTACATTTAAAAGGATGTAACGTGATTTATTAGACAACCTCACATATTTCCAATCATCCATTGGCAACAAGTAGTACTTAAAATACCATTTGCTGTTGAGATAAGCAATGTTCAGACTGGTTGATGATTGTAACAGTATTTGTTATTTCATTAGAATGATTTCATTAACACAGAATCTAGCTGTCTTCAAATTTACCACATAAAAACATTGTATTTCATTAGAATGATTTCATTAACACAGAGTCTAGCTGTCTTCAAATTTACCACATAAAAACATTGTACAATGTTTTTATGTGGTAAATTTGAAGACAGCTAGATTCTGTGTTAATGAAATCATTCTAATGAAATACAATGTTTTTATGTGGTAAATTTGAAGACAGCTAGATTCTGTGTTAATGAAATACAATGTTTTCTTTGTTACATTTACAAAAAACATGCCAACCATCCTTTCCCACAGTCAGTCAGTAATAACTGACAGCCATAATATGCCCTAGTGGATTCTTATGACTATGAACAATTGGTCAGAGAAATGGCTTTAATGATGACCATTCTGCTAGATGAGCACTCATTATCATGCCTCTCTATGTCTTACAGATTGTTGCTCTTGCCCTTTGACTAGGAGGCTACTGTTATATGAATATACGTTTAAATTTACAAAGCTCCAGCAAGAACCTGACATATCACACAATCAGTTTCTTTTGAATATAGTAGAATTTGGAAAGTTCATCAAATGTGTGAAGGGGGGAGGCCCCCAATAAGACTAGTTTGTTTGTTGTTAATCACAAAGCTACATAACAGGTTATCTGTACTCCACCCACCATGGGTATCAGAAACCAGTTTTAGCATTAGAAGCCCTCAGACTTAGTGCTGAGCCATCAGGTGGCAGTGATAAGTTAGCATCTTTTATCTTTTTTTTTCAATTTAGCAGTTCTTAAATAGTAGTTTTAATTCCAACTATTCTGAAAAGTTTTCATTTTCAATAAATCTAAAAATATTCATATCTTGCCCAAAATTTTAATATCTTGCAAAATACAAATTGGAGGTCATTTGAGAAAATTTTTATATGCTTACTAAAATCACCATTTCTTTGAAAGCAAGGCCTAAACCACTATTATTTTACTTCCAGGAACTGATCCAAAACAACAAAGTTAGGATAATTTTAAATCATGAAATTACTTACGGCTGGTAGGGCAAAAAATGAAATGGCAAAAACAGAAAAACATGAAGCAACTATTTTTCCCATCCATGTTCTTGGAACTGTGTCACCGTAACCAATTGTTGTCACTGTTATCTGTTAAAGACGAATATAAAACAAACTTATCACGAGAATATTAGAAACTTTGTCATTTTAATAACGTACTCGAATTAAAAATGTTATTAGAATCAGTCAAAAAAGTTATTATCATTAGATACACACAGTTTTCTCTAATTACAATTCTTCAAAACCTGCATAAACTTATAAGGCTTACATCAAAAGTATTTTAAAGGGAAATAGTATTGCTTTCTGAATAAGTGTTACACTATTAACTTTGACATGTTGCACTTTGAGAAATCATTACTTCATATTTTGTATTACATTTATTCTATATATACTTCTGGAACCAAATTTAATTTAAAAAATTCCAATTCAAATTATATGTCTAATAAACTAAAAATAACTGGTTAATACAAAAATTAAACACTTATTTTTAATTAATTATAACAACTTTTAGCCCTTCCATTACAACCACGAAAGTATTCATGAGAGTAATTATACTATGATTTTTGATAATTTTGCAGGTTACTGGTAAACATTACAAGGTTTTTGTACACAAAATATGAGGTATTATGATATTTTAATTGAAGATTTTCTCGTAAACCTTTTTCTTTCAGAATATTGACTATCCAACATGCAAAGCAATTTTGATTTTAAGATTAAAAATACTTTAATGCATTAGAATATTTTTCAAATTTCCCAAGTAAAATCTTTATAATCTCCAGATAATTATCAAATTGTTTTTGAAAAACTTTATATTTTATTTGTTATTTTCAATACTGTATTTCTGTACAAGTTAGTTTGATTTGACCAACTTCGTAACTTCAATAAAAAATTAGGAAAAAAATATAAATTATGCTTTTTTCGTTCT
>NW_013666734.1:165052-177056 GCF_000517525.1 Limulus polyphemus | reverse complement strand
TCTTGGCTGTGTTTTAGTAGACCAGTATTTTGTAAAATACAATCACATTTCAAATATCATATATGTTCTTAAACTTATTTTTCTGAAAACACAGAACAGTAAATAAAGAAGTAATGCAAAAAATTATCTATTCTAGTTAGACCTTAGTACTCGGTTTTGCTTTATATATACAGTTGAGTAACCAAAAAATCATAAATTACTCTAACAATACCAGAGAATTCCACTATAATTTGTCAAGCTTAGTAACTAAGCTGTATTTCAATCTAAAAAAATAAGATATTCTGAGTAGACTAAAGACACAACCTACCTCCTTGAAATCTTGGTTCGAAAGTAAGAGATGGCATCCAAAGACATTAAAATGGCTGAGAAAGTCACTAGGGGACATTCTGAGCTTACAATTGGTTATTCATGTCATATATAGAAGTAAGTGTATATATTGGACAGTTTCTAGAAATGAAAGAGGTGGGCGGAGTGCCACTGTATTTGATTTATTAGATGAGCAATATCTTAGCAAATTGGAAAGATAAGAGGATCTTATTTTATATTCTAGCTTTTCAATATAGGTAATATGAGTTCATAATTATATGAAACTAAAGACTTAGTATTTTGACATCACAAACATCTAATTTGAACCAGTGCTGCATTCAACATAGCACGTGTACACAAAAATTGATGTTTATCTGTTTTTTTAATATTTACTCTTAAATTAAGAAATTGAGTGAGGTATAATACTAAAATTTGATTTATAATCTACAGTTTGATACCAAACTTATTGATATAAGTTCATGAAATAGTAGTTCAATAAAATTTTGATTGCGAGTCAACAAACGCAATGACATGGCCTTTCACCCATGACCCATTGCAATAGGGTTAATCTATTATGTTATTGGGGTCATAAATGACCTTTCTCCACCAATTTCCCATTGGTTGCACTACTCTGTAGGGTTTATAAAAGGCTGCAGCTGTCACAACCAGCCACTTGTAGACCATGTGCCATGGGGAAAGAAACATCATGAACATTCAATAAGTAATGATCACTGGATGCAGTACTGGTGGCATGAGTGAAGATTTTTTAGTCCACTTACTCATATCCAACTTCATCATGGAAGTTATACTAAAGAAGTAACAATACAGAATACTGACCCAATCACGCAAAATGATAAATTTTTGGTTCATATAATCTTTGAAAAATGTTGTGAAATAAAATTGATATATGATATTCAATCCATTACTTTAATAAGTGTTCAAGGCTACTGGCTAGCACATCCATAGTGCTGTCTCTCTAATAATAGTTATAATAATAATAATATGTATTTATTTTGCTATACATTACAGGCAAAAATAGTAGATGTCTTTTTCCATTTCAATTACACTTTCTTTCAGTCAATGTCAACAACAAATGCATGCTAAATGATGAAAAGAAATATGGAGAATTCTTTTAATTTAGAACAGTCTTTACTCCAACCTTACTAAAACCAACAATATTAAATGTGATTCATTCAAGTAAGGATATCACACTAATGACCATCTAAATAGTAACAAGCCTGAAACAACTCACAATGAGGCATTATAAGAAGCTAAATATAGTGAACACCAACAAAATGTGGTGCAGTGACAAATGATGTGATTAACAAAACAGATAAACCATTCTTGTGAATACCAAAATATTGTTTTGATATATTCTGTCATTGGGTGGATTCTTCAGAATTATTTGGTGAAAGTAATAAACTCTGAAACAAAATTAGGCCTAATACACTAATAACATTTAAGAGAAATTTCCTTTATTGCTAATAAGCACTGACTAACTTACTGATTAGCTTATACAATCTTCTCTTGAGCAACAAGTACTTTCTCATACTAAATCCTTCACTCATTACTCGTATATATACTGACGTACACACGTCTAGATATCAGTCGAAGCTACTAGATTTTTCATGTCATCATCATTGTGAACTTTTAGGTATTCTAGGACTACATTTACTAATTTACTTGATGTTAACATTATGTACTCTCTAGCTAAAATCTAAGTTAAAACACTAAAAATATAGCTTACAACAATATGGTAATTAAGTTAAGGCAAATGAAAATGCAACATATGATTATTCAAAATAAGAAACCAATATAAGTGAATACTAAATCATGATGAGGCAACAACAAATGACAATTTAACATGCGACTGGTATAAACAGGCCAACACTTATGAATATCAAGAAATTACAATGGTGTTATGACAGTTTTTCAGTAACTTAGCATAAAAAGGAAACAAATTAAAAATGGTGATGGGTCATACCAAATCACAACGTTCAAAACAGTCAATGAATAACTAAAACAAACCATTCATTCTACTGAATACAAAAAATTACTAATGGGACTAGGACAAATGGCAGTGCAGTGCAAGGCTTGTGAATATAGAAAATACTCTTATGGTTCTTTCTTGTGAATATAGAAAATACTCTTATGGTTCTTTCTCGTGAATATAAAAAATACTCTTATGGTTCTTTCTTGTGAATAGAGAAAATGCTCTTATGGTTCTTTCTTGTGAATATAGAAAATATTCTTATTGTTCTTTCTTGTGAATATAAAAAATACTCTTATTGTTCTTTCTTGTGAATATAGAAAATACTCTTATGGTTCTTTCTTGTGAATATAGAAAATACTCTTATTGTTCTTTCTTGTGAATATAAAAAATACTATTATTGTTCTTTCTTGTGAATATAGAAAATACTCTTATGGTTCTTTCTTGTGAATATAAAAAATACTCTTATTGTTCTTTCTTGTGAATATAAAAAATACTCTTATTGTTCTTTCTTGTGAATATAGAAAATACTCTTATGGTTCTTTCTTGTGAATATAGAAAATATTCTTATGGTTCTTTCTTGTGAATATAGAAAATACTCTTATGATTCTTTCTTGTGAATAGAGAAAATACTCTTATGGTTCTTTCTTGTGAATATAGAAAATATTCTTGTGGTTCTTTGTTCTCTTTAGTGCAAGGCCCCAGATGTGAGTTATAAGTCCTCATACTTACCACTGACCCACAAAAGGATAACTTTTATGAACATTGGCAAATTGTAATATACACTGTAGCATGTGCTATGTTCAGAAATACATAAAATCTGTAATGTAACAAGATATTAACAGCATCCCACACCAATATATACAAAATCATGTGGAAATGAAAGCACAAGATTATTTTTTTTTAAATATAAGTGAACTTTACTTGCAAAAATAACTCAATCCATTAAGAAGAAACTTACAGCTTCCCTACAAAAGAAATAGATCTGCCATGCAGGAACAATTTCTTTAGCAACATATCATCTATGTGGTGGGGCTCAAGACCATGTAATGTAATCTAACAAAAAACAAAAAATCTGAAACAAAACTAACACAGTGAAGTTTGAAATGAACATAAATTGTAATAATGAAAGAAAAAATATTCTTTTGATAAGACAGAAAACATATTTTTAACCAATTACTCTTATATTAAAATATTTTTAAATTTGCTTACAAAATAAAAGTTAAAAATCAATAGAAAATAGTTGTACAGTTTGATACATGCAAAAAAAAATAATACAAGTCAGTTACAAAAATCAACAAAAAACAATACATTTTGACAAGTAAATACATGTAAGTAAATTAAATTATTTTTCTAATCAGCATCCAATATTAAGTAAAAGTAAACAAGTGCAAGAACTGTCGAGAGACACCAAAGCTTACCTGAACAAAAGACACCAACCTTTAAATGAAAACAATGTACATAAATGTTTCCCAAAATGACCACTAATGCCATCAGAAGTAAAAAAAATGTAGCACAATTTTTTTTCTGTGATTTTAAACAGCTACCATATAAATCTGTTATTTTGTAATTTTGTAACCAATACTAGTTCAGTATATGTTGCTCTCTAAATGCTCTGGTGCACAGTGTTATATTCTTTTTCCAAAAAAATTGCAAAACACACACACACACACACACACACATATGAAAAAATGAGAAAAAATCAATCCACAGTGACATATCTTAAATTAATGTTATCCATTTGTATGAATTTAACCCTTAGAGATATTTTTTTAACAGTATAAAACAAAATAAGCAGCATTCTCCCCAAATTAAAAAAAAATCAACCAGAAAGTAAAAAACAAAATTGCAAAACAAATAAATTGAGACTAGAATTTTAAATGCAATCTTAGCTTCATGAATCTAGTAAGTCCGAAAAATACGTCCCACTGATATAAAATCAGCAGCATAATCATGACTCTATACTTAACCTCTACTGAAAAGTTGAAATAATAAAATATAAATTTGTTTAAAAAACTATGAAAAAAATAATTTATCATACTTAACTGAAGCATAAGCTGGTGTTATTACCACTGAAGTTATATAATGAGCTCATGTGTTTGTTTAGCTAACTATTGCTATTTAGAAGAAAAATTATTTAGAGTACTATATAGACATAAGAAATATTTTATGGTTTAAGATTATGCAAAATGAAAAGGTTTAAAATGTACAGTGATCATTTATAATTGTTATTAGAACAGTCAAAAACTCCTGATATTTTAATAAACAAGCCACATACATGATCATGGTTCTGCTGAGTTTTCTAACAAGAAATCTATCAATCTACGTTTCAGACTGATAAACTCATGGATGTACTGTTGTAAATGAAATTAATCACAAATCTAGCTTTTAATCTAGTATAATAGTTTACTGATCTCTTAAAATAAATCTTATTAAATGGGCAGTAGTAGGTTGATTTAGCAAAAACTCATGTTAAACACTTTCATAGTGTAATGTTACTATACAAAGTGGAAATTCATATTACATTGAGATTTTTGTTGAACAAATTTAGCTTTCTTAACTTATGAAATTTTCTTTATCTAATATATACACTAAGAACTTAAGGTTTTACAGAAAACAGATACTCACTACACCCCACCATAATGCATCAGCGTAGCTGGTAAAATCTGAAGTTCGCTTTTCATTCTCTTCATCTTTCTCTGCCAGATACATGAAGTACGATGAAAAAATCAAACCCAGGAAACCAATGTAAAGGGTTGTGATCAGCTCCTGAAATATGCACACAAGTGGCATGACACATTACCTTATCAAATCATTTAGGCTAAAGCTGATCAGACATTACTTCTGAGATCAATCAAATGGGTGCAAAACTCTGGACCATCCACAATTAAGTTATATTGTACAATAAAGATATTATACACATTTCTTTACATATCTAAGCTGCTTTTATGGTACAGCTTTAGTTTTCTTCTACAAATCTAAGTCTCCTCAGTTTAAATACTTCATAGAGATTATCAAGCCTTGTCTGATATTCAAGTATGGCTGCTTTATTGAAATATACTGCTGTACTTTTCAGTGTTGTATATTTTGTACCTATGAGAATATAATTTTAGAATATTTCTAATAAAATAAACAGTTAGATAAAATTAGTTTAGCAAACAAATAATTACACCAAATGAATTCACAAGTAACTAAATACATTCTAAACTAAATTTCATTATGCATAAAAAAACAAATATTTTCTTGCATGTAACTGCAATTTTAACATGAAAAATCTCACCATTATTATGATTAATAGCATTCAATATGAGACACCAGAATGGACTACGATCTTGCACACAATAAGACAAACTTAAATTTAATACTATTAAATACAATACAGTGCTACTAATACAATATTGCATCCACTGAGAACTTGATAAATCCTTTACAAGATAAATCAAAATTATCTCAAAGGCTGATAAGTAGCACACTTTATAAATATTTTGAAATTTTGGACAGACACTAATTTTCAAGTGTTACTACTGCACAAAGAATCATAAACTATAAAACTTATGATCTGCTTCAAAAAAACTCCAATACATTTAAAAGAACTTAAAAGATCAGTTAGTATTTGGCAAATTACTGATGAAATCTGAAAAAAGTAAATAAAATATTTAAGAACAACAGTTTTTGATTAGCAAATTTTCCTATGAAAATCATGTTCAAAATGTTTAACTAAATGAACAATAAACAAAATGTGTGAAACTTTGTTCATATAAGTTAAGTAGATGTTCAATGTCTGAGTAATAATAACCTTGAAAATGAGGTGTTTAATCAAGAAATTGGATTTCGTATGGTGGTATAGTGTGAGAGAAGGATGGTAGCATGTGTGTCTAATTTAAAAGTTCTTACAGCGAACTGAGAATTTATTATATCCTTTACTAGACAAACCAATACTGTTATTTTGAAAACTGATTACTAACATACTTTGATGAATAAACATGTTGGATATCTGATACCACTCCCTAGTCTGCAACATAAAACTACATTAGTATACCATGAAATCAGATGAATTAAGAAATACAAAGCAACATGATGTATGTATTGGAGAATTAATGTTTACAATAATTCCAAATTTAGTAAGTGTATCCTTTTAGCAAACATTACAAATATGTTGTACACAAAAAAAATCATAATTCTTAATAAAGTATTTTTACTAATGATTTATCTCTGAATTTACATTAGTCAGTCTGATTCAGACAAGTCTGAGTACAAGGTGATTTTCATGTTAATTATTTGAAAATGACATGCTTTTTAAACTCCTCTCTGCACATGTCACTGAGGTACATTCAAAATTTAATGAAATTATTATTATTATCAAGTATATTATAGTTCAAAGTTTTAAATTATCTTAGTTTTTATTCCTTTATTTCAAATGAAATGTTGAAAGCAATAACAAAATCTCTTAGGTTTGTGTCACGTGATGCACAAGCTATAAAGCACATGGAAATTTAGCGAAATACAGCTTGAGACATAAGAGGGTAGTCATGTACGTGTAAGTCTAGTCAAAAACGTAGTTCACTTGCCCTTTTGACACATGTTTCAAAGTAGTTTCACTGAATGCAGATGAAACACAAGATAAATTTTATTTATCCCTGACAGATGCCATGCCCACCTTCTGTAGTTAACATGTATGTGTTTATAGTCATTAGAAAGAACTCATTTTACACTATAATCTAATAACAGGTATTTTAAAATTGGTACCAAGTTGTCGTCCTCAGGTAGATCTAACCGCTTGTACTATTGTTGGCTGCTTTTTTCACGATGAGCACTTCAGCCATTTCTTACCTAAATATGTTATAGTTAAAGAGACAGTTAAATTGTATTTAGGTTTTAATTTTATATTTTAGTTAATAGTGCATTATTTGTGATTTAAAATTCATACTTAAAAGGTTTAATAATTTTTATAAAATAACCAAAGCTTCCCCTCATTCTGCAAGGCTTACATTAAAAAGTATAAAGACTTTGCCAGAGGCTAAGGTATCTCTGCCATTCATACTATTCTGCCGCTCTCATATGACCCAAAGAAAATCTTTTAAGATTATTCGACGAAAGGTTAAAATATATGTACATATTTCAATTTCTTAATTTTAAGCATTTCATTGTACTGTACATTGATGATAATAGCTAGAGTTAGTGATATGGTAGAGAAAATGGAAAATAAAATATAAACAATTACATTAAAAACCTTTTGATATTCATTTAGGAGGTTCTAGAGATTATGCAAGTGAAAGGTGAAGATTGTATGATAATAAATAGTATTCTTAAACACAAAATGAAAATCACCTTGTAAGTGAACTATTCTGAGTCTGAATGCAAATAACTAAATGAAATAACAAATTGTTATTAGAATGAGTAGAAAAAACCAAAACTAAATATTTTATAAATCTCAAACTACATATTTTTCTGAAAGTTCTTGTCAAGTGTTAAACAACATTATTCACTCATTATATTATTACTGGAACAAAGTTTAAGGAGAGCTACATAACATGCTTCACTTTCCAGCACATCGATATCATAGGGATAAGAATAAAATACTTTTTGTCATCTTACAGCTTGCAGTTCCATAACCTCAAGGACTTCCTAAAAGAATGTCAAGTTCTTTTTAAATAAAACTCTGTACTTTGTCTGTTAATTTCTCCACCTTAACACTAAATAGACTCAGTCCATTTGACCAACTACATAACCACCACCAAGAAAAAAGAAATAAGTAAATCCAGATTACTCTTTTTTTCTTTCCAGAATGACTGCAGGTTGTAACAGAAAATTAAAATTCTTTATCCTAAAATGACTCAGGCTTTTAACAGTTTACATGTTTTTCACTTGATTTCATTATTTTATTGCTCTTTAAACCACGTATAACTATTGAAAATAGCAATAAATCACCCTATGAGTATGTGAAGAGTTTAGGATAAACAAAATTTCAGGTTACATCATGCAATGTCTAACTACATACATTCCTTGTGTTAGTCAAGGCAAAAATATTTTTTAAATTCTTTTCATCTAACCTAATAAGATTCTAGTTTTACCCTTTAGTTACTTTTTAAAAATATATCAATAAATAAAAAATATACATACAAAAAGAAATTTAGCACTTCCTGCAGAACTGAGGTCTCTTACCTTCAGAAAATGATCTTTGTTAAGTCTAACTTTTTCTCAGTAATTTTGTTGTCCAAAAAATAATGTATGCAGCTTTCAAATATGCATTTTAAAACACAAACAATAATTCAAAAGAGTAAGACAAAAGGCCACAAAACAAGTATAATTAGTCTGCCTTTCTAACTGACCTATAAACAGGTTTAGAAAATTCTGATCACTTACCAAAGCAACAACTTCAGTATTCACTCAATAATTTCTGCTTTTACCAAAATGAATTAACATAAATATGTCATAATCACAAAGTTCATGAAGTAACCTTTCTATTGGTGATAACCATGCACCACTGACATGTAAGTGTCAGTAAATAAGTATTTTCAAAAGCATGAAGAGTTGGGAGGAGGGGTTTCGGTGATGGGTCTTATTGATATCCCAGAAAACAAAGAAGGTGAGAGGTTCTTATTTTAAATTCTGGACTGTTAATATATATATCTGGTGTATCTAATGGTAGAGACATTTTGAAACTCATATAAAGGAAATAAAAGAAATTTAAATACATCCTTTTTAAATTAAGAAATTAAAACTTATATAATATTAGCATTTGAATTATAAACTATATTTTGATGCCAAAATGATTAACGTACATTGACAATAAAGTAATTAAACTTTGAATGTAACTCTGTAAAAGTTGTAAGATGTAACTTTGACCCCATCTGTAGACACATTGTTAACATATTTGATACACTTAAAAACAAACTACAAAAAATCTATTATTTAACTCACCTGTCTGTGGACAAACACTACGGAGCCCAGCAATCGCCAGGTTCCACCTTGACGGTCTACATGCAACATTCTCAATATCTGAAGGAACCTAATGCCTCTGTTGAATAAAAACAATAGTAAGTACATTGAAATATAAAATCTCAAATACAAACAGTTGATGAAGATGATTCTGGGGTTGGATGGGTTATGACAGTTGATGAAGATGTTTCTGAAGTTGTTTTAAACCCACAGTTTGACACATGATTGAATTGATCAAAGATAAGTAAAAATGGCATTAGATACAAGTGGTTTGTTGTTTGGAATTTTCTTTGATAATCAAAGCTGCCCTCCAGAGCTACTGTTTTGAGTTTTTGTATCACTAAATCTAATCCTTATTTTCCCCAACTAAACATTAACCATTTTCTCAAGCTCCTTTAAAGTTCAGCCACTCTAGATTTTAATTTGTTTCGCTGAAATATCACTGGGAAAGGAAAATCCCTCAATTGGAAATGTTTTTGACCTTTTAGTCATAAGTTTGTGACCTCTTATCCTATTGCCCTTAGAATTCATCATTAACCCTTTGTTGTTTTCCAAAAAACAACAAATTAAGAGTTCTTTGTCTATTCTCATGTGATAACCCATCCAATGTGTTCATTGAAATAAAAATTCAAATGAGAAAATATAGCTACCTTATAGCTGAGGTGGCAAACACTTGACCATTAGATCCAACAGCAAGGACCACTACTGAAGCTACTACAACAATCAGATCTGAGGAAACAAAAATGGGAATTTGCAACTCAACAGGGTTCTAGAAGATTCTGCTCTTACAGGTATTATTTATACTTATTTCTTTCAGTATAAGAAAACTCATTCTTACAAGCTATATGTTGATAATTGCAAAGTGTAAATCCTTTACACACCACTTACTTCGTCTTTTCTCGCTCATCATGTAGGTTGTTTATAATAATACTTCAACTGAAAACTAAAAATATTTACACATGTGGAAAATTACTAAAATTAACATTACTGTAACAAGAATCATTAAATATCACTGTCTTATGAAAATTCTTAAGAAGGTTTACATGATTATGTATTTTGATATTCAGCTTCATCTGATGATAGTAATCGTAAATGTGTTAAAGCTTGAAATTATAAAACATTATATTTTGTTGTAAAATATTTGTCTATATTGTTATTGCACATCTTAATATATAACTGATATTTTATTTCACATAAAAATAAAGACCACTTAATCTTAACAAGCAATGTAAAGTGACAAACATACCAATGAAAGATATAGGTTTTCTTGCAAACCTCAGTCTTCCCCAAACCCCCATGTACTTGCTCCTACAGCCTGCTGACCACAATCTAACAATGTATTCCACTCCAAAAAAGACAACTAGAACAGTTTCCTGTAATTCCAAGATATTTAAATCATTTTCACACTTTATTTCAGTATTGTTAAAGGTAGCTAAAGAACTACGATATCTCTTTAAAAAATGAGATTTAATAGTGGTTTTATGCTTTTCAATATAACTTGGATTTTCTAAAACCAACTTCTTACAAACCCAATATTATATGTTGAATTGTCATATTTTACAACAAGGTTATCTTTTTAATCTGCTTACAATTCAATTAAAAAATAATAATACTTTCAACAAGCAGGGACAATGCCAGATCAGTCTCCCCTTTTTATTCCTTTTACATTCTATTCAAAAAACAACTAATTATGGTGTATATTATATATAAATAAGTGTGTATGTCAACCACACAATCTTTCAATTGAGGTTTGTAAACCAATACTAAAATATGTAATTTTCATAATTTTGACAATTCTTACTTGTAGCCTGCTTTGATGGAAAGGTATCATATTTTATGCATTAAAATGGTTATTTTGACATGAAAAATTAGAGGGAACTCAACTTAAGTTTCTAACTTTTATCATTTGCACATTTTCTATCCCAACATTTATACATAAGAAGCTGTTGAAATACGAGAACTGTGAGAGATTTGATTACAAGGGAACACTGGAATTGATATAACAGCAATTAAAAACATTAAATTAATACTAAAACATTGATACAGGGCATTAAAAAAAGATTATCCTTTTTGCCACAGGTATCCTTTACTGCATGCCACGAGGTTTTTAGTGAGTTACATTCAAAATGTAATTAAACTACTTTTAGTTTATGTTATACTAATTAGTATAGCATAAAATCATAGCTAATAACCCAAATTTAATAGTATGTAATTTTTAACTTCTTCATTTTATAAGGCAATATTAAAAAATTCTGAATTTCCTCTAATGTGGGAAATGTGACATCTTTTCTCTAGTCATCCCCTCTTCTCTTAATTTATTCACCACCACTCCGATAAATATGAAATTTAATGTAAATTACTCATTATAATATCATCATTACTCAGACAAAGCATAAATTTCATAGCCTTCAATATTGTTTGGTTACAAAGACATCAAATAGAAAATCAGACCCCTCTGGCAACACCCACCTGTCACATTCTCTTTCAGGATTTATTAATAGATCTTGCTTATGTTTAATACTATTCTATTTATAACCAATAGAAAACCAAGATGTTTATCTATCAAATGATGTATTATATTATGTTGTTTTCTGTACAGAGGATTGCTAATATTTTGTTCAGTACAAGCTTTGTTCCCACGGGAAACATATCAACTAGCTTGGATGAACTTGTAATGGCTCTTGTCACATAGTTAGAAATCCAGAAAAATTGTGATAGTTATAGGACATTGTCTGCTTTTTGCATGTTATTATTCAATGTTCTTTGTTG
>NW_013666734.1:162253-164091 GCF_000517525.1 Limulus polyphemus | reverse complement strand
CAATGTTACTTTGTTGCATTATTTAATTAATAAAAAGTATTTAGTGCACTACTACCATTAGTATGAAACAAGTAGGGTTAAGTGTCATTGACAGTCAACAGACAAAGAAAAAGAAGGCCCAGGTAAGTACTTTATTTCTTGTTTTTCATGTATATTCTTTATTTATTATTATAAAAGTAACAACCATGTAAAAATAGAAAATTCTTTTAGGTTGGTTAAGGTTAGGTAAAATAAATAATAGTAATAATCAAAATTTTTCATGAGGCATGCACACAAGCAGCTAAGAGTAGCTCATGGGTAATCTAATTCAATAGCTTAATGTGAGCTGCACATTCTCCAAGTGATTTACAACTTCTAATGGTACGAATAGTAGTTAGGCACGATTCAAAGGGCAATAAAAAATAAAAAATTGAGACTTTGGGAAGGCACTTTTTAATATTTGCAGCAATAACAGCTTATTATAAAATTCTAAATCATTTAGACATAACTATGTAAAACAATTTATGGGTGAAATACTTTCAATTTTATGTATCAAGCACTTTGCCAGTAAAATTAAGACAAAAGTGCATTAGTTTGATTTATAAACTATTAAAAGAACGTTTTTGTGTACATTTACTGTTTATCATTAAAAAATAAACTTGCTATTATAAATTGATTTATTGCCCGTCCTATTAGTTTACCTTCTCTCAGTCACACCCACTCACTCACTGCTTGTCACAAAAAAACAAGACTGTACAGATAAGTGCTGACCTCAAATAATTCATCTTTCTTTATTATCTGCCTCTATAGTCAAATAATTGTCATTCTCATCTTACATTTAACTCCCATATTTAGCTTTTTACTTTAATTAGCTCTTTTGATACATGTGTACATTCATGAAACAAATCTCAAATAGAAAAAAAACAAATCCTTATAACAGTGGACTTAACTGTTTCTCAGATTTTTACTCTAAACACATACACACACACACATATATATATATATATATATATATATATGTATATAATCTATCACAGCAATCAAAGATAATGCAACAGAGTAGCAGAAGTCACATTATGGCACTTCATTATATTTTTTGTTTATCTACCTTAAGATAACGTTGTTAGTAGTAGTCAAATACAAAAGTTTTCATTCTGTTGCTTGAATGAGCCTTTTATTGATGGTTTATAGAAATTTCATCCAATCTAGGTGTTAACAAGGTAACTGTACCCATTTTAAACAAAAACACCTTTTATTAAAATTTGTTTTATTCATTTATCTTTATCAATTAAATACATGGAAATCTCCACACAATGTTTATGTCTTATCAAATAGTAAAACAACCTTATTTAAGTAAGGTACAAATACTTCAACTTCTTGAACTATTAATAGATATCACTACATCAGATAAGTAGTGTAGATGCTTTAATTACTGTTCATTACAGGTTCAAAGGCAGATAATCTGCAAGATATAAACACCAAAAACAAAGAAACTGCATCATCACATGGCAAGTTTCCAGGAAGAGAATGCTGAAACCTGTCAAATACTAACAGAAACCAGCATTTGAGAAATATACTTTTCCTCCTGCTTCTCAGCAGTGCTTTTTTTTTTTACAGAGAAAAACAAACAAACAAACAAACCTGTAAGTTATTAATTAATTTGCAGGAGACTAGATTCAGTGATTTCTAAGGAATTCTGCTGTCCACAGATTTGGACTGTCTCTACTTCTGACCTTGTATAGTTTCAACGCAAGGAATATGTTTGTACTAACAATGAATAAAAACCCTATAACTCGAACACTTTCAAAAGGTGGACCTTTCTTCTTCAGAGGCAAACTGGGAAGAAAGGTCCACCTTTT
>NW_013666734.1:159310-162204 GCF_000517525.1 Limulus polyphemus | reverse complement strand
TATAGGGTTTTTTATTTATTTCTATCAAGACTTCTCGAACCTACGTGTTTTTTCTAACATCATGTTTGTACTAAAAATAAGTTAAATTTTCATCTAATCCCCAAAAGAATTCAGAAAAAAATGAAAATAACAAGGAAACAGCTATACAACCTAGAAATGGGACACATATTTATAAGTGTAATTTCGTTGATTACATCTTCTGTATTTAGTAAACAACACTACTGTTCTCTCTCCTAAACTCACAAGCTGAATAATGGGTGAGAAGGCTATAGAATTTTTGTATGTCACAAGCCATGGATTACATAAAAGTAATTAGTCCAAAATTTATTATCTTGTTTTATGGTTATTATAATATAATTATATTCTTTAACCAACACATGTAATCAAACAGAAATAATATCTCCATATATATTATATATATATCAAAAATAGAGTTCTTCTTTAAAAATTTTCAAAATTCCTACTATTCTTACTTTTAAAAATTAATAAACTTACCATCCAAAAAAGTGTGTCAACAGCAAACTTACTGTACTGGTCTATTGTGGACAAAACACTGAATATAAGGCAGATTAGCACCACCACAAACCTAATGGTGAATAAGTACATAATTAAATCAATATAACCTTACACATGTAGTTTGCATAATGATATACTTTTTTTATACAACAAAAGAAAACAATATGGCACAGTAACTGTTCACTACATTCATATAGCTTTGTTCCATACATATTGTAAAACAGATGAAAGTCCTTGAAAAGACAAATATATTACAAATTATGATTGGAAACATATCTATGGCAAAAAAATCATTTGTTCAACAGTTTTATGTACATTATATATTTCTATGAGAAATATTTCTCACAGAACTGAAAAGATTTCTATGGAACTTACAACAAATACTTGTTGCACTTGTATACAATATGATCAGAGTTGTGGGTAACGTTATTTAAGTAACTTGTTACAGTAATAATATAACTTTATATCATAATGAGATATTATAATGTTTTAGATTTTTAACATGAATAATAACATCACATTTACTTTTTGTCATGATATAAAAGACTGTTTGGTTTAGATATTATTGATTAATTTATTTTTGTGAGTGAATATTTCATTACTGTTTAGTTTTTGTTATAATAAGAGTTAAAAGCAGACGATTGTTGGAAGTTGTGTTTATAATTCATTGATGTTGAGACTATCGACGTTGCGTGCAATACATTGCCGTCAAGAATATATGGATTTCTAGAAGGTGGGCAGACAATTAAGTGATAATCATATAAATAGTAAAAGATGAGCAAAAACAGCAGACAGACAATAGCAAAAGAGAGTAAAGTCATGGCCAAGGAAAGTTAAACTTGAACTTAACTGCCGTAGAAGTGATAATCCTAACAATTAACATAGTCATAATGTTTATTATATTAGAGTAAGACTAGCAGTAGAAATAGAGATAGTGAAGAAGATTTATTCCAACAAAGCTTGGTTCTAAAGCAACTGAATCGGCCTGAGTGCACTTTGACAAAAAGAACAGGAGATATTTTGAAGAAAGTTTGTTTGTTTTGAATTATGTGCAAAGCTAGACGAGGGCTATCTGCACTAGCCGTCCCTAATTTAGCAGTGTAAGACTAGAGGGAAGGCAACTAGTCATCACCACCCACAGCCAACTCTTGGGCTACTCTTTTACCAATGAATAGTGGGATTGACCGTCACATTATAATGCCCCCACAGCTGAAAGGGCGAGCATGTTTGGTGTGAAGGGGATTCGAACCTGCGACCCTCAGATTGCGAGTCGAGCGCCCTAACCACCTGGCCATGACGGGCCTGTTTGAAGAAAGAAGACCAAACAATTACTGTAACTCTCGTCACAACTGTAAGTAAATCACACACAGAATACTAGTGCAATAGTAATAGAGAAGATAGTTTGGTTTGTCAACTGAAATTATAAAAAAAAAAAAACTTTATATTTTATCTGTTATTTTCAGTAACGAATCTCTATACGGATTTGATCGATCTCGTAACCACGTTAAAAAAAATTAGGAAATAAATATAAATTATGCCTTTTTTGTTCTAGAATGACTACAACTTATAACATGAAAACACAAATGTTTAAACTAAATAGCTTAAATATCATAACATTATACATTTATATATATATTTGTTATTTTTATTATATTAGCTTTTTAGCCATGCCTGGGCTAACAATACAGAAGTTACAATGACTCGGCACACGTGCACTCATGTTATTGTATCCAATAATATAAAACTGATCTTTAGTCTTTACAAAGTGACCTGTCTTGGCTTTATGTATCTAGATTATTGCTATCTAGAAATAAGTTCTTAAACTTCTTTTTCTGAAAACACAGAACAGTAAATAAAGAAGTAATGAAAAAAATCATCTCTTCTAGTTACGACCTTTGTACTCAGTTTCTGCTTTTTATATACAGCTGAATAACCAAAAAATCATAAATTACTCTAACAATACCACAGAATTCCACTATAATTTATCAAGCTTAGTAACTAAGCTGTATTTCAGTCTAAACAAATATGAAATTCTGAGCAGACTAAAGACACAAACTACTTCCTTGAAATTATGGTTCGAAAGAAAGAGATGGCATCCAAATACTTTAAAATGGCTGAGAAAGTCACTAGGGGACATTCTGAGCTTACAATTGGTTATTCATGTCATATATAGAAGTGTATATAATGGACAGTTTCCAAAAATGGAAAGAGGTGGGAGGGTCCCACTGTGTTTGATTTATTACATGAGCAATATCTTAGCAAATTGAAAAGATAAGAGGTTCTTATTTTATATTCTAGCTTTAAATATCAATAATATGAGTTCCTAATTCATATGAAACTATAAACCATAATATTTTGACATCACAAACACCTAATTT
>NW_013666734.1:140313-158498 GCF_000517525.1 Limulus polyphemus | reverse complement strand
AAACTATAAACCATAATATTTTGACATCACAAACATCTAATTTGAACCAGTGCATTCAACATACCATATGATACACAAAAATCGATGTTTATCTGTGTTTTTTAATATTCACTTTTAAATTAAGAAATTGAGTAAGGTATAATACTAAAATTTGAATTATAATCTACAGTTTGATACCAAACTTATTTAAATAAATTCATGAAATAGTAGTTCAATAAAATTTTGATTGCGAGTCAACAAACGCGATGACATGGCCTTTTACCCGTGACCCATCTGGAAAAGGTTAAGAAGTACAAGTAAAAGCCTTTTATTTTGACAACTGGCAAAATGATTATATTTTTTAATTCTGACACTTTTTGCCAAAGACAACTTCATCACATTAATTTATCTCTATTGTACACTTACATTACTAATACTTTTATAAGTCACAGTAAATTTCAGTTCCCAAGTTCTAAGCAACTAACATATCTAAACAATGTGTCAAATAAGATTTTCCTTCAAGTAACTATCAAGACCAATTTCAGAAAGAAGCTCACAAAATGGATTTAATACACTGAAGTCTTAGTTTTGTTTTCATATGGATAAATTGAATGTGGGAGCACTTGTGCAATCACGCTGACATACACTTAAGAAATTAATTTCCAGATGTATAGTTAACAATTGTTTTGCATAAAAAGACAAGAGAAAGAACTGTAATTAATAATGTAGCATGCAATTTTTTTGTACTTAATAAGTAAGAACATTATATCACTTTTCTTTTTGAAAAAATGAGTGTCAAGACACTTTTTTATCAGTAATGTCTCCAACATTGCATATGATATACAAAAACTAAAAGAAAATCAATATGTATATTGTGTTTTTATGCAAACTATAGTGTACATTGTTAAAGCAATAAAATGGTCCATAGATGAAATACAAAATAATACTCATTTCAGTTTTCTGGTAGGTTAAATATAAAACTTACACAGTGAAATGATACACAAAACATTTCCAGCCAGTGGGGCGCTCCAGGAAGTTGTACACCTTTCCTTGGAATGTTACTTTAGCATGTTTCTTTCCTCCACAAAAATTGAATTTTCCCCATAAATTTCTATGAACAAGGGTAATACCTTTTTTATTAATAAATAATGGTAGTATTTTTACAAATTGCATAAATCTACACTACTTTGGAACAATTACTCTACTTACTGTTTAAATTTAAATAATATTCTAATAGATATTTGGTAACCAGCTTATTTTATCATTTTGCAGGATATTAGGATCTAGCAACTGAATAATGAACATTTTTATATCGTTTACTAGGAACATTGTAACCTTAAACCTACTAACATGTACTAGAAAGTATGAAGTTATAAATAACAAACTACTACAGAGATGTTCAATTAATTAATAACTTTGCTAATGTCAAATAATAAAACTGCTGGGTTCAGGAGCATAAGGTGGTGGTGCACCAGAACATTAACTGTTGTGAAAAAATTAGAATGGGCAACTGAAGTGTTTTAAGGTGCTCTAAAGTGAAACCTGACAACCTCCTTGGCTAAAATATGTTAAAATGAAACAAATATTTTTTATTTTAATGTATTTTTAAATAATTTGGAAAATAGCAAAAATTAAAACAAAAAAGATAAGAGCAAACCATCTCTAAACCAAAAAAATATTACTTTTACCCTTCCTGAAAACTGTTGAAAATGGATTCACATTCATTTTAATTTCACACTTCATAAATATAAGTTATTAAAATGCAAATGTTACAAATTCAAACATATTATTATGTATACAGTATCATAATATGCCTCTGAATAGGTTTGACTTTTTTAGTAAATTATTAAACAAACTCAGTTATTAGTAATGTGTTCATAAGCATGAATCCATTTAATTTTGATATTTTCCAAAGCATGCAATCCTACTTTATGTCCAACAAACAGTAAATTTCAATAATTTTAGCATGCTAAACAATTATTAGCTCTCATAAGCAAGTAACCTTTCATCAGTCTGATTGAAAATATTTTACTATGTTTTTTACTAAATAATTTGCCCTCAGCAACTCCAGTTGTTTTCAAAGAAATTTATTATTTAAATATTTATATATATGGTGCTTTATTAATACACATTTAGCATTTAGTTTTCAGAACTATTCAGTAGGCATAGCCATTTTTCTTCTTTCATTCTTGTAAAACTACATTCAAATCAAAACATTAAATAAGTTTACCACTTACTTATTGAAGATACATTACAATACGAGTATTCAACTGAAGTGATTATACAACTGCTTAATAAAAGTACCACATTCTACTCAGTCTTTGTAATTTGTTTAAATTTTGCCAAAATTTCATATTCATTTTTGCATTTATTTATATATTTCAGAGTCCTGTGAAACTAATGAAACTGGATCAGTTATTTGGCAGACAAACACTTGGTTATTTGACCAAAGGATTTAGCTCGATATCATATATCTGGATGAAATACAATCCATTATATCTCAAAATTTAACTACCATATTTACTATCAGTGTTTTAGTAATAATTCTAGTCCTGGAAAATTTAAAGGTGTAGAAAACTTCAACCAAAGAAAATAATCTGTTACTGGATAAAAATAACCAGTTAATCTGTAAATACATTGTATGCAAGTTAAAAGTGCTCTTGAACATTCATAGTTAACCACTTTACGAATACTTTAAAAAACACTTCTTATCTGTTATAAATCTGCTGAAATGTCTCAACTTTTCAAAACATTGTAAACATGCTTATACTTTTTAAAGTTGACAATCTAATTCAAGTTTAATTTGGGATAAGCTTAAGCTAAGTTAATAAAACACCATGCAAGTACTTAACATTTTTACCAAAACAACAGGTTAAATGCATTTTCCTTATTTATTTTAGAAATTTTTAAACTTTATTAATATATATATTATAGGTGAAAGTTTATCAGTGAAATGTTGAATAAATTTTCTCTTTATTAACTGAGAGTAGTAGTAGTATACTCTTTACTTATCAGCAAAAATAGCAAACAATACTTGCATTACATTAGGTTAGTTGCAGCCAGTACTGTAATGTCAATTTTCTATGGCTCAACGACATAAAATTGTACCACACTTTGTACCTTATATCTACAATCTGCTCTAAACACATAATTCAAAACTTGACATAAACTGAAAAATATACTACTCTGAGTTACATGGAAGACAGGTTATGACAATATAACTATTTAACATAGCTTATGAAATTAACTACATACTTATCAAAGGACAAATTAGTATCAATGTGCAACTGACTAAAATATGAGTCAGGATTGCTGGAATTTGCTGGAACACTGGCATTCTGGAGTTTTTCATGTGTACTTGTTTCTATAGGAGTAGAGCATTCAGTTGGAAGTTTTTCATGAGTTTTTCGGAGAGACATCAAGCTAGGTTGAAGAATCGGGACTGATGAGGTTTTATGTGATTTCATTATTTTGTAACAGTGTTACATTTCAGGAACTGGCTATAAACATCTATGTATAAAAATTCAAATAATTACAAATAAAAGTCTTTTCTCATGAATTTACATAATTTCTTCTATAAAACACAAAAAGTAAGCATGTCTTAACTAATAAAATGATTCACAAAAGTATATAAATTTGTGTAATAACTATACATCAAGTATTTTCAGACAATTCATTAAATTTTTTTTCTTCAAGTAAAAGTGATATTCCCCAGACTTTAAAATAATTTCCTAATGCCTAATTACTCTAGAACTCACTCTAAACCTAGAAGTGCAAGTAGTTAGATACTGCATTTGGTGCAATCCTGTCCATGCAACATTACATACAGGAAGCAGGTGGATATCAATTGTTTAAAGGTATATTGAAGATACAAAACTTTGAGGATCATATTAGTTATGTCTGCTTTTCCAGTCTCGTTGAGTTGATTGTGTTAATACCTCTTATCTGTCCTAGTTTCTAAAAGTCAATTCAAATTTAATATGATGGCAAACTAATAATCAACAAGTATGTTTGCAGAGAGAATATTTATCAAGTGTGTTGAATTCTCAAGTGCACAAAACTTTATACATTCCATAAAGACATCAACTCTCAGTAAGTATGGTGTTTTCTTTTGTTGTTTTTACTATCTATAGTGAGTCTATATTTGTATTCATTTTTAGTATCTTATGTTAAATAATTCAGAAGAATACCTTAGTAGCATGAATGTTACATATTCTTTAAATATTCTATAAACATAGGTTCACTATGGTGAGTAAAAGACAACAAAAATACAATATTATAATATATACATACTACAAGAAACCTAGTTGTGTTTGTTTTCAACATGACCTTGTCTAGGAGTATTGAAAATGGGTAGAATTCTCTGAAACTGGGATAACCTAGTGATAAACAGTTAATCAAATGAAAGACTGGTTTCATATTCATTTTTTGTATCTTACTAAGTTTATTAGCAACTACAAAATCCCAAACATTCATTACTTCTATTGATTAATTAATAAAACAATCAAAGTAACAGGATAAATTTAGGCTCAGAGAAAGTACAGAATTGGTAAATGAGGAACCTACCTTTTGGACATGAGCTGAAAAAAAAAAAGAGTGTATCTATACTATACGGAACGTAACCAGTTTTTGTGTTGAACTAAATGACATTAATGTTCATAACACATACCATTTTAACTCAATCACTAACAGAGATGTAGCATTTTAAGTTTATCATTATCATGTAACTCTTAGATCTGACAAGTAACATTTACATTATTACTTACAACATAACTGATGCTTTCAGATTTAATTCCAAGACTTAGCAATTTACTCACTGATTTACAGTACAAAGTAAAATAACTTTTTTACTTCTTGTGAATAATTTTCAATAAAGAACTGAAAGCAATAGATTAAAAATATGATTGATTGAATTTTACCAATAAGAAATTTAATATCAGTCTTTTAATACTAAAGAAAAAAAAAAGAAGAAATATTCAGTTTATAGTAACTTATAAGTTTATTCCACTCCAGTGAAAGAGGTTTCAATTACAATAAATAAAAATTAGGTATCACTTTCAGCTTTTTTTACATATAAATAGTAATGTCAGCATTGTGAAAAAAAAATCCTTTTTATAACGGAAGTTTGGTTTCATTATTTTTTCATAATCAGGTTTCGGTCAACTTTTTCCCATGCCTAGACGATACATGCCTTTACCAAGTTCCACTTTCAGCTTGGTACAACTACAACTTACAAGTGGATGAGAATGGTGACATGATACAATACCACTACTAGTTTATGAGATACCACCCACTAACGCTTTCTCAATTACTCAACAGTACCGCGCAAACCAACCTCGAACTCGCAACCATCCGAGTATGAGTAGAATGCGCGAAGCCACGCTATCCTCCTTTCATCATATTACTTTCATTTCATTTCATGTAATTAAAAACTAGCTGTCATATTAGTACCACTTACGTTAAGTAAAGTATTACCTTAGGCCTATATTACTCTTTGAAGTCTTTCTACTGTGATGTTACGTTGACAGTTTGAACCAAGTAATTTTAAAACGTTAGTAGTATGTATTGATATTTAACTAAAATGTCAAAGTCTTACTTTATTTTAACAATAGCAAAAAGGGTAATTAATATGAAAACAATTATATAAATTTCGAATGATTTCATCTATAAACTTTGTACTCAAGATTCTGGCCCACATTCAGTACGATAGCACCACCTATCTCTCGAATCCTCTCACATCATACTAATTTATATTATATTTTTGAACTGCTGAGATACCAAAATCAAACACAACCACAATCAAAGACACATTTGTAATAATGGAGTGTAGTATTTCATAATGAATTTTAATTCTATGATGGACACTGCTGTAATGTTCTTAGTTTCCATTATGTCAATATCCTGGCTTAATTGTCAATCGTCCTTCCTGAACTTTTACAGAGTAGAAATACAAAAGTACGAGCACATACTTGTTATTATCTTCAACTACGACTATGCAAAACAATATTTCGACATAGCATTTGGCCCTCAGACATAACTTTATTACAGTACAAGTATCAGGACCATAGATTGCAATGCCGACTTCAGGATTCTTGAAAGTGAGGAGAAGGAGGGTTGACGAACAGGTGAGATTGGAGGTGGTGGATACTTTTTTATTATGTTATGAATAAGTAGAAGTAAACTTAAGGAAAGAAAATTAAGATACACTTTTTAAGGAAGGGAGGGCAGACAAATTTCAGCGAAGGGGGTTGCCGCCCTTGGACTTCCTTTGATAGATGAGTCTAGAATACAACCAGTTGAAATTGTGATATACAAACGTTTGTTTGTTTCAAATTTTCGCGCAAAGCAACCTTAATGCTATCAGCGCATATTTCTAATTTTCAAGTGGTAGGCTAGAGCCCATCTACGGGCATCTCATGGCCTATTCTTATCTGACCAAATAATTTGATTTAACTGATATTTTTATAGTGCACCAACGACCAGAAAGCGAGGATCGTCTATAATAACATGAATCAAAGCATGAAAACTATTATAAACTAATTTAACACAAATTTTTAGCAAAACAGTGAACTGTGTTTTTCATGCACATTTATTGTTGAGACACACATGATGATATACTACAGTACATTGCACTTCTTTAGACTATACAATACCAAAGCTTTCATGAAACCTCATTAAGCTAGAGCAATTTTTGAAATAATGTTATTCATTTCCGGACTATTTTTAATCTGAATAATGCTTTGACTACATTGTTAGTGAATATGTTTTAGAACTGAACCATCTCTTTCAATTTCCGTGACTAAGAGACAGATTCAAAGAAAAAATCTATAGAAAAACGATTCTAATTTGGACGTCAAAAATCA
This sequence comes from Limulus polyphemus, assembly GCF_000517525.1. Taxonomy (NCBI): domain Eukaryota; kingdom Metazoa; phylum Arthropoda; class Merostomata; order Xiphosura; family Limulidae; genus Limulus; species Limulus polyphemus. Next base: position 151,656 of record NW_013666734.1, on the reverse strand, counting down.
TTATTACATAAATATTTTCATAAATGAGCCGAAAATTGGAACCCTAGAGTTGTCGAGAGCTGCCACAGGCCTCTTACCCCGAACCCAGATATGCACGTAGAAACTAACTGTCGGCAAGATGCAATTTGTGATTCCTTAATAGGGTAATTCACCCACTCTTGGATTAAAACCATGCACTATTAAACACCATATTGATTGATTTACATTGGTATATGAATCCTACTAACATACTGTATTTTTGTTACAGATTTTAAGTTGGATACTATATTTGGAGGATTTGTAATAGCAGCATCAGTGTGGATGTGTTAGCCGCTACTTACCTTAATCAAATACAGCATTTTATAAGTAAATATGAAGCTTTAGGCTTATTTTATAACACAAGGTAAGGTTAATCAGTATTTCATTACGTAAGTTTTTATTTGTTGTATACATAATAAACAAATTGAATATATGTCCAAGTCACTAGTAATAACATTTCAACAAACTACTCAGATGAAAATAGGCTAATTTTTTAAAAAGAAATCAATGATTAATTTTATTACCATACAATTGATAAATGTACTAAAGGAAAACAGAAAAGTCTCCGATCAAAAAATTTTATTAAATAAATGAACAGAACTAATAAAGAGAGAAAAAATCGCATAAAATGAGTTTCAAGTTTGTTTCATACGGTGAATACATGAAAGCAATACTATATTGCTCTTAAGCATTTCAGTTATTTAATTGTAAAATAAGATAGAACTGGTTGAATACAAAACAGGTCTATAGTTTTCTTCTATTCTAATACATAAGTTATCATTATTAGATCAGACAATTGTTTACTGTATGATTTTCATTGCTAGAAGTGTACATTTCTTGCCTCCTGTTTGGCTAAGTGATCAATGAATCTGCTGAAATCCAAAGTACAGGCTAACTAGTTTTCAATTACAAGGGATTCCCAGATTTGTCATTCGGTATTGGGCAATGGTGGAGCGCAGATAATTTTTTATCAGTTTAAACTTGCTGAAATATCTCTCCCCTTCTGCAGTTGTAACTAGAATTGTTCAGAAAATGCAAAGGGCTACAGAAAGTGTAGGGAAACGTGGATGTAGCTTGAATATGTGCAGTTTATATAGAAGATATAAAGGATTTGATGCAATATTACCAAAGTTAGCTTTGTGGATGGCCTTTAGATAGTTCATTTCTTCCACTAAATCTTCTGACACATCAAATTTACACTTTGCAACAAACTCACTAGTTTTTGAATGTATATAATTCACCGATATATTTAGATATTACCTCAAAAAAGAAAAAGTCTGATTAATATCCATGGTTGCTTAATATCTTGTAGTGAGCCCAGCAATAACAGAATCTGTGATCTTATAAAATATGTTTCAGCTGAATTTTATCCGCTCTGCAGGTTAATTTTTTTCCCAATTAGGCAAGGGATCATCTTTATTTTCATCATGAAAATAATTGGAAACTGATTTCCGTTTTGCAGCAGTTGTGGAAGAAGGTTCATATTATTTACAACCAATTTAACTTCATTAAGAATTGAGCTCCAATGTTCATGCAGGATTTTAAAATCAGTCAACAGACTTTCAATGTTGCTCACTTCAATATCAATAGTAGCTTTGCGAGCCTGCAATACTTCATTGTACTGATCGATGATCACAAGTACCTTTAACTAGTTTCCAGCCATCATGATACAAGAAAGTGACACACAGTCAGTTATACATGTGACTTAAGTTCTTGTTTGAGATGTAAGATAGCGTTGAATAATTTCTGATTCTGCGTCCAAAATCCCAGAAAGATGAGCTTCAAAACGCCTGACACTATTCACTCTGTCCATTGTGTTATCGAAAGTCCGTGAAGAGAACAGCCTATATTCTTGAAAAGAATGCTATCACTTTGGGGTACAAATAAATATATTGTAAAGCTTTTGAACTATTCCAAAGAATGGTTGAGCCTTTGTGCAACTTTCTGCTGCTTACACTTCACACAAATTGAGACTATGACAAGCACATGGTGAAAATTTAGTCAGGGAATCAACTTTTAGTAAAAGAGCTTGAGCACCATTATACTCACCCGCCATGTTAGACCCATTGTCGTATCCTTGGGCTCTGTGATCCATTATTGGTATTTCATAATTAGCTAAGCAATCAAGTATTAGATTAGAAATATCAGCCCCGATCTTCTTATTGCAATCAATAAATCTTAGAAACCTTTCTGAATGACAAGGGAAGGATAAAAGTTGTTCTCGATGAAATGAATCAGTGACAGCAAAGTATTTTGCTTCAAATCTTTCCTCTAAAATAATGTGATACATGCTGAGCATAGGTTGTTATAAATTCATTCTGGGGCTCACCTGACATGTAGTGGGGTTGAAGATGATAACCTGCTTGCTGAGATTCTGCAACTCTCTCTACATGCTCTCTGAGAATTAGATCGTAATGACTGAGCAGCTCAATTATTCCTAAAAAAGTACCATTATTGGGCACACCAATTCTTTGTGATAATGCAAGAAAGGCTAATACTCTCTTCCCCTAGAAATGTACAAGTGTTCCTCCAGTACTGATTAAATTTGGATGTAGACAGTTAGTTTTCTTTTCTGCAACAGGATACACTGTGAGACTGCCATTGTCATTTGTATTAGTATCATTTTACATTTCATAATGCTCATTCGATTTATAGAAAGTAACAACGCTTGTTCCATGGTAATTATTGACATCAGACCCTGAATGGAAAGCTTTGGGATGATTGTCAGGTTTCTATATGTATGGGTCCGAATTATTTACAGTAGGTTTCTGCGACTTGTCGGAGATAAATTTCAACAATAAACAAACAGCACAGAGTCCACTAGTTTTTGAACAAGTATATTAAAACATGTCAAACGTATACACAAATGTTCGTTATACACTACACGGTTAATCACCACAATTGTATCCAGAGCTTTAAATAATTGTCTCTTTTCGTCAAAGGTCCACACAGATTAGTTAATTTACTTTAGAACACAACTGACAAGTCAACTTATTCTTCTCTACTTTGTTGTTACAATACAATCTGCGATATAAGAAAAGCTCCACTATACGCTCTTTACGGCTAAACTTACAAACACACAGTCTAGATCTATTTGACTATATCTCTCACTAACTTTGTCTGACTTGAACTACATTTTGGACGCATATTTATAAATATCACGACAGAGGCCTAGAACTTTCCACGTACTACGAGATAGTATGATGTAATAATAATCGAGAAAAACTTTCTAGTAACATGACGCAATAATACAACAAGGGCCAATTCACAACAATTGAACTATACACGTATCATTCGCACAGTTACGTAAATAAACCTGTGATAAACTTCGCTTCTAAAAATAACTAAATTTGACACCCGCGCTATACTTACATTAAAACAATTCTGTATATCTAACACTGATCTTCACTTTTCTTTTCAAAATAAACAACTAAAAGAGTTTGCCTTCCTCTACTTTCAGCGTATTCTTTCTGCTGTGTACCAGAATGTGCTTATAAGTTACTGAAGTCATCAATATATATTCAAACAGTAAACAGTTATATATCTAGAAACACTATTCATAAAAATTTTGCAAGTGAACATTAGAAATATATATAACTAAGATTCAACCATTTTCACTCTTATGGCAAAAATAAAATAAAATAAATTGCTGCTTAATGAAAAAATTATACAGTATTGGTATGAATATGCGTATATCTAGACATACATTTCTTACTATACGTATTTTTTCCATATATAATAAACTATACTATCCTGGCTATTTTTGCAAGAATATAGGAAACCTACCAATGAAGAAGAAGTCCATTTTACATGCAGTTCAACCAGTTTCTACTGTCCAAGTGACACTCGGCCTACTGACCTGCTATTGGCGATATTATACATAGAAACATGTTTAACCCTCTCACTTTGGTCAGAGTGCAGAGCACTTGCCTTCACCTTCTGTAGACTTATTCAAAATTAATATGACCAAACTTGGTAACGAAAAATAGATCATAAATAAAATTTTATATTATAAAAGTTTTAATGTTTTAATTTCCTAATAAAAAATTCAGATATAATTTTAAACTCATCGTATATGACAATCGTGACGTAAGTTCTCTAAATCTTCTGTCTTTGATAACTTACCTACCACTCCTTTTTGAAGTACAAAGTCAAATGTAAATTGATAATATTATACTATGGATAATCCCACGAGAAATATAATTTTCCCAAGCTTGAATCTTCTTTGTCTATGGAGCTATCAATTAGAAAGTGAGATACACTTATCACGCCCGCCTCTAACATACTCTGTTTCAGAATTAACCAATAAATAATTTTGATATTTTACCTCATCTAATTTATATCCAATAGAAAGACAAAGTTTTAATCTATGAATGGATTACAACTTCATGTTTTTTGTTGTTGTTTTTACACTATAGCGAAAAAAAAAACAATATGAATTCATACCCCATTCATAGAATAAAACTGTAAAGGACATAGCCCACTCAGTTTGAACATTTCTGTGGAGCAGTTCAGATGGAGTATCTAATGGATTTTTAAGGTGCTTATGCAATAGTTAGAAAGCCAGTTAAATTATTGTAGTCACAGGATATTGTTGGCTCTTTTCTTGTTTTTATTCCGTGTTCTTAGGTGCATTTTTAAATAAATAACGAATATCTAATGTACCAGAAGTATGACTGTAAAAAAGGCTTAAATTTCACCGAGAACTGACACTGAACGCGTGCAAGATTATGCGCAAACCCGCGAATGATGCAATTAAATACAGTAGCTTGGGCTGAGCACTCGCCAAATGTTTTAATTTTACACGGTTCAAAATGGCAATAAGACAATAAAATTAAGTAGAGAAAAGTTATTAAATGTTAAAAGCCATAAGCAATTCAAGATGAACAAATGTAGTTTTGAATTACAATCTGCTTGTTTGTTTTGAATTTCACGCAAAGTTACACGAGGACTATCTGTGCTAGTCGTTTCTAATTTAGCAGAGTAAGACGAGAGGGAAAGCAGCTAGTCATAACCACCCACCACCAACCCTTGGGCTATTCTTTAACCAACTAATAGTGGGATTGACCGTCACATTATAACGCCCCAACCACTGAAAGGTCGAGCATGTTTGGTGGGACGGGGATTCGAACCCGCGACCCGCAGATTGCGAGTCGAGCGCCCTAACCACCTGGCCATGACGGGCCAACCTTACATCAGAAACGAAATTTACTGTTTTTAATAAAGACAGAAAAGCACTATTTTTGCACAACATTTAGTTACATTATGTTCAGTTTATAAAATTCACTGAAAAAGTAATACTACATATCTTAAGTTAAAAACGAATCTCTAATTTATTTTAGAAATAAAGAAGTAATTTAACTATTAAAATAATTTGTACGACATTTTAAATTTAATTACTTGGTTCTTAGGTGAATATAGATAATTTTGTAACGACAGGAATGTTTTTTATTCCTCCTTCTTTGATGAAAAATGTACCGTTATTTGCAAATACTAGTTGAGACGTAGCTAAGGGTGTATTCGTTTTTGCAGGGTGTAATAACTCAAATCTAACTGAAAACCAGAATTAAACATAATTCACGTTCTACTTTTAGTTCGAGAATGTAAAAATGATAGGACTTCTTATTAAAAACAAATTTGCCATAGTTGACTGTGTTCACTTACTAAAATATTTTTACATGTTTCGTATGACGAAATATTAAAAATCAACTAACAGTTCTGAAAATACAATAAACAGATTGCACAACAAGTGCAGCTCCAATCAATTCTGCCTTTGGGTGGGGTTATTTACTTCAGTTTCATTTGAACTTAATGAATGTGACTTTTTTCTAGACTACAGGGTGTTGAATATTCTTCTAAGATTGGCAATAACTTAAGAGTCCCTAGCATCATTGAAATTAATTAACTACACGACAATCAGACTCATCGTTTCCTCTCGTTGAATGATAAAATGAATAAACAAAAAATTTGCCTGGAATGCGTCCGTTTATGAACTCCACGTTGCTTTAGAATCGTGATTTTCTAATCCTCGTGGACAAATATTCAACTATAGGTGGTCGAAAAATCAAGCTCAGTATGGCATGGAGGCATATCATGCGTTTACACCTTTTTTTTTAATATAGTATTTTTTTTAATTTGTTAGTTATTCTGGGTATGTGCAGTTTTATCATCACACCTAACCAAGAAAGTTGTCAAGTTGCTTTCGTTTTAGCTACCTTTGTTTTTGTCATTACCTTGAGATAACACTTAATCTACCCGAAGAATGTACACATCTTGTGCATGAACGTAGACAACAGTGTATTTAAATGGTATGTCAGGTGATGTCTCGAGGTTACAACCTCCATTATATTTGAATGGGAATGACCAATCACGTTAATATTATTAGTCACTCTGGGTGAATTTAACGTTACCATTTTATTAAGTAGCCTAAGGTTTAGTTAGCCTAAAATAGGTTCTCAACCAGGGCAGTTTGGAGAGAACATAGTTTACGACACAGTAAAAATGATCATTTTTCGTCCAAAAGCAAGTATGCACACTGTTTATGTTTGCGAATAATAAAGATTGTTCATTGTATTTATATATAAGTATATCCAGTCAAATTATTTCCTTCTCACGAATTACAGATGACTCAGAATTACTTTATAGTAAATATTTTGATCAAATTTCCTATTATTTTGTGGTCCTATCTTGCTACTTTAAGAATAACAATTTTTACCTAAAATTCAAGAGTGGATAGAAAGGAGAACATTTTGGTGCTACGACCGCAATATATATCAATGTGTAGCTTTGTGTTTTCTGCTGACATATAGTCTTGTGCTTAAGAAGGGTTTTTTTTTTAGGAAATGAATTTTTTTCAACTTATGATTAAGAGGAAGAGTCGATTACTCAAGGGAAACAGTTGAGTGAAAAACGTTGTGAAGTCTAGAAAAGGGTTCTCTTCTGGATGTAGGAATTTTGCTAATGCTGTGAAGGTCCATGACCTTCTTGTTGCAGCCAACGACTCAGAAAGAAGAGTTACCAATTTCTGGTGCATCCAGTGAAAATGTAGGAAGGATAATTGAGAATTGTAGCAGTAATGAGGCATCAGGTGGATCCAAAAGTAAATGTGACAATCTCTATAGGACATTGCTAGCAGGAATAACCCAACTACAGCTATGTGTTGAAGCTATACAAAGAAGATGGTCAGGAGAAACTGGATGGGCTGATACTAGATGAAATCTGCCAAGAGGAGCTGTTACATCAGTAGGTTAAATGGTAGGCATAAGACGGTAAATGCAATGAACCATGGGGAAGTGGAGAGTCTCTACGGCCCAGTAGGTATCCTGCCTCAGTGAGTATGGATCATATTGGACACGGGGGCTACGCGCGGCAGAACCAAAAGACAAGCTGCTGATGGCAATTCATAGGCTCTGCTGTGCTAGACCAGCAACTGACTAATCGTTTGAGAATCAAAGTCTCTGAGTATGTCTACCATGCTGACTCATAACAGGTTCCTCTGAATGAAGCAAAACAAATATCATTCCCGACATTCAAGGATTCAGAAAAAGAAGATTTAGACCACTTCTGAAGCATTTCAGGCAGGTAACTGCTTGAAATATCTGGTCTCCAAAACAATGCCTAATCTTGCGTCTGGACAGTCTGACCCTAGACCCTATTGAGTATTTGAATGAGTCACAATTTTTGGAGTGTGAGACAGTCATTACTTAGTTGTGCTGAAGGTTTCACCTAGTGGAAGGTCAACCAATCCATTGGGCCGAGTTAAAGGCTTGGAAGAGGTATATTGGCCACTTACACGAATGATCTGTGCTGTTTGAACGATCAAGTGTACCCTGTAATTGCTTCAATAAACTGCAAAGATATATTCGTTGACAAGTTTGTGGAAGGACTATACAGTAAAATATATTCTCACTATTACCTAGACAGTTTCTGTAACAATGATGAATCAATTGTAAGAGTCAAAGAAGCTAAAGCAGCTGCAGTGATTACACCTCAAACAGTCTTACAAAGACACCTAGAACTGAAACTAGAAAAATGTGGGTTGATGTGCACAAAACTGACATTTCACACTCATGTTGTAGGTAAAGAGAGAATCTCTATGTATCCTGCAAAATTAGCAGCAGTGGAAGATTGACCTCAATCTGTGACCAAGAGAAAAGTGTTCAGCTTTGCACCATACTAGTGATAGCTTTTGATCAACTTCTCCAATATCACCAAACCATTATCGGCTCTCTAAAGTTTTGACATACTTCAGATGGAAAGAGGAATGTCCAATCCCTGAAGTGGACTTTAGTAAAATCCTTAATTTGGAATATCCATGAAAAGGCTGTGAATTCTTGTTAGATATCGATGCTTGTAACAGTAGACTTGGAGTAGTGTTAATAAAGTTGCAGGATGGGGTAGAATGAATAATCGCATAGGCCAGTAGGATTACCATTATCAACAGTACTTGCATGGAAGAAAGTTCACTATTTGAGTGTATCATACATTGCTGAAATGATTATGAACTTTAAAAGTCCAGAAAGGGTGAGTAGAAGCTCGATAACAGCATTGTGAGAGCTTTATCAGTCTTATAGTGTCACCTGGGCCTACAATATACAAGGACTTGTCCCCCGGAGTGGCGTGAGGGATATACCACATTGGAAGCCCCAACAGCTTCTTCATCTGAGGTATCAGTATTTGGTATTTTAACATTTTAAAATTATCCTTACATTGTGACTCCCCCTGAGATGAAAGTGTTAATTTCTCCTTACATTATGACCCCCCCCCCTGAGAAAAAAGTGTTAATTTTTCTAGACATTCTCTGCAACTTGAATTGAAAGAAATATCTCCAATCAGGTGAAACCTAGTTTGACACAGCAACAGACTGATACAGAGATGTGCAAAGGGAGCCTGAGATAATTTCAGTTTATTTGATAATTAACAATGCCCGTATATTCAAATTGGGTAAGGTTATATTCGTCAAAAATAAATGATCTATTGCAGAAATAGATTTTTCGATTTCCTTTTTAGGGTAATACCGTTGGCCAAACAGATGAATTTACCATATTTTTAGCTTCAGTGGACCACTGCCTGCTACAAATCGATCGATAAAAATTGCTTATAACAGTTTCAACGACTATAGAAAAATTGCAATTCTAGTTCAAATCAAATCATTTATTTTATAAATATTAAAGGCCTAGATGTTCAAAATGCTGAGCATGGTTGTGAATGTGATGGATTATCAGTTTCTGCAAAATTGAGTTGGAGATGTGGGGAAAAGCAGCCAAAAAGTGAATTGGCAAACACTAATAACGCAACAAACGGTAGAAGAAAAAGAGCACGGCCAAATTACAATTAGAATATTGTGAATATCAATGATGAAGTTGTACATGATGAAAATTACGATGTGGATTTTATTGATAATGACGTTTTGGCCTTAGTTGAAGATAGTGATGATGACAAAGAAAGTGAATACGTCATGAAAGAATGCAAAAATTTATTTGATATCAGAGATGTTTCGGAATATACTCTTCTTTGACGAAAAATTTACCAAGCTGAAAACCATGTGAAAGTGAATCCTTTAATTTTATTGACAAAGTAAGTCCTATAATTACTTTCAGCGTTTCAGTAGTAAAGAAAATATGCTCTGTTATCTTACCAAATGATGCAGACCAGTTATTGCTTAATGTGGGAAAATAACTAATAAAAGACAGCAGAAAAACCAAATAAATCTCATCCAGTAACATGTTAAAAATATAATTGAAATACAATAAAAACTTCTGATTCATTCTATCCAGTGAAGGGTGTTATTAACTACACTATGTGCTTCACCTCAAAAAAACAACAAATCACCTGATGTTTTAGCTTGATACAGTATATTGTACATATTTCAAATGAGGCTGTTTACAATTGCAGTGCTAGTTATCTAACATTCGTAATACACAGCTAGTATTCTTTGTTACGTCGATCTTTACGTTGCCATATCTTCATCTGTACTTAATATTTTGCTCTAAAAATGGCCGTGAAATTTTTATTATTAGTACTTTTGTTTAGTATTGTTGCGTCTCTGTTCATTTGTTAATTTCCGAAGACCTTCAGTGATACAAGTCCTTTCTTAAATAAAACTAGTTTATTATTTCTCACTACAACTTTGCAATACACTTAATTTCCACAGTCATTTTAACTTAACACACGCTATAATTCACAACAATTCACGCACTTTACTTACGACTTGACTCGATTATCTGTCTCTATATCCCCCTATCTGCAATTATTTCTCCACTTTATTTGCCGGGCTTATATACTAAAATAGATGGCTCCTAGAAAAGAGTGGAGCTGCCAGGAACAGTCATGATCTTTCTAGAAACTCCAGCGCGCATGCTTTAAGCGTCGCGTGACTTCCGCTGTCGTAACAGTATCACTTCCACAATCGAATTCCGTGATCGATTTTTGGTGATCCAACCCTAGTACAAAATGTTACCCAGTTTGCTCGTACGTTTGTTTGTCTATAAGTAAGCACAAAGCTACACAATGGGTTATCTGTACTCTGTCCGCCACGGGTATCGAAACCCGATTTCTAGCATCGTAAGTCCGAAGACATGCCGCTGTGCCACTGGGGGGCTTGCTCGTACGACAGGTATTAAAATGATTAAAAAAATAGGCAAAAAAGTCAATTTCTTTGTACTTAATAACAGTTGACAGTCTTTTGTTATACCTCCAAACTAACTCTTTGGCCCTTCTGCCCCCTCTTCCCCCACAAATAAACAAACCCATAAATACGAATACTTGTTATGGGGTGTAACATTACTATATATGTTTCTGGAAATCAGGGCGTAATTTGGTTTTGGAGGCCGACAGGAGTGTCACAAACTCATGAGGGGAGGGGGGGGGGGGAGAAATAACACTTTCTGCGAGACATTTCTTACTGGACTAGATAAACACGTACATGAAAGTTACGCCACAGCGTTATTTGTATAACATATATTACAATATACACGTTGCAAAAGCTTATCTCTCGAACATCAGTATGTTATATTAGACTATTACTCCCAAGATACTATGAAGATATAGTTAATTTATTAGGTTATAACTTCAAGGACTTTAGACAGTAAAGACTTTAGACTATCAGATAAACTTTCGTGACTTTTTTTATCACTGCTGTATGCGTTCACATCCAAACTTCAAAAAATAAAGCATTATTAAAAATCTTGTAGTTTGCCATCTTTTTAAAAGGTTAATACATAGATAGATAACAGCGATTAATATGGTTGAATATCTGAAACTTCTGCTTGACATTAGCATAACAGATACGGTTTTTTTTTGTATGTATTTTATTGGTTTAACTGG
>NW_013666734.1:139167-140135 GCF_000517525.1 Limulus polyphemus | reverse complement strand
TCATCACCACCCACCGTCAACTCTTGGGCTACTTTTTTACCAACGAATAGTAGGAGTGACCGTAACATTATAACTCCCCCACGGCTGAAAGGTCGAATATTTTTGGTAGGACGTGTATTCGAAACGGTAACCCCTCAGATTCCGAGTCAAACGCTGCTTGTCGGTTACTATACGTTTAGTGTAATACTCTCCAGTGTGAAGAAATCCCATTTTCAATGCTTTCGAACTCAGCACAGAAGCAGTAAGAATGATTATAATTAATATTTATTATATTTTACAATGAAATAATGCGCATGTGTTTTTCTGAGAAAATTTATGACGATATTTATAAACAGCATAGTTTTCTGTGGTGGTAAGGTCTTCATAAAGAGAATACCCTATAGCATTTATATTTGCAATTAATTAGTTTATTCACTTATCATTTAAATTACGTACAAATCCCCCCTCCTACGACTTCTATGCTTCACCAATTTATTCATCGATTTCCTGCCACTGCGAATGGAATATTGCTTACTTTGAGAGAACTACTGAGGTTATAGTAATAAATGATAAATATATATATTATAGCTTCAGAACTGGAGTATTTAAATTGAATTGTAAGTTTCAGTTTAAACTAATGTCTGAAAATAACAAAGTTTCACAAATTTTCATAATGATGGAACATGAATTATCCAAGTTTTTGATTAGATCGGAAATAATAGCAGATATTAAGATTTAAAACAGCGGAGAAATAGATGAAGCGAAATAGATGAACGTCTCTTACAATTAACACGATAGGATATGATTATACGTTAGAGCAGTGATTCTCAACCAGGGGTAAATTTACCATTTGGGGGTAAAAATTACATGGCAGGGGGTAAATAATTGATGTACCTGATGATTGAATAATAATTCAATTAAATTTACATTTGTAAATGTGTGTGTGTGTGAGAGAGAGAGAGAATGACTAGAATGTGTGTGTGTGTGTG
>NW_013666734.1:121539-138193 GCF_000517525.1 Limulus polyphemus | reverse complement strand
TAGGGTAGTCTGGCATATAAAAGAGGGTGACAACGTGACGGGAGGGTAATGTGTGTGTAGACAGTGAGTAATTTATCTGCAGTCAGAGAGAGACGTATTGTTGAAGTTAACGTTCGTTCGTTATAGTGTTTGTTATAGCGCGACTGTTGAAAATAAGTGTATCGTAAAGTTGTATTCGGAAAGAATAAACCAGTTTTATTAAATAAGGACTTGTGTCGCTAAAGTTTCGTCGGAACGAAGTTACGGAAAGTTAATTAACAAACGGAAACGTAACAACATCTTATGCTGTAAGCAATTACATGCTTGTCAGTATAATTCAGCCACTGTTTTTTTGGATCCAAAATATACACCAGTTTTGAACTGTATTCGCTGCAGAGCCCCGAAGGTTTGACACATGTTCACAATAAACTAAGCTTAGGCAAAATAATATAAAATGTAAGCCTGTTAACAGTGTTTATTGTAGACTTGCACACCTGTAACTGTCAGTGTCGTTCTAGCCCATTATTTCTGCACGGTCACTGGCTTATAGTTCTACTAGTACGTCTGATCGTGTTATTTTCATTTCTATAAAAATCCTGCGGCATGCCGATTCACATTCAATTATGTCAAAGAAACATTACATGATACTACTTTTCTGAAATTGCTTCATCAGCACAATGCATCTAGAAGTTGGTCTGTAGATCTATAGCATATATGATAAAATACAGCTGCCAAACGAATACATGATGTTTCAAGTACTAGTAGACATAACTTAAATATGATCTAGGCCTAAACTGCATTGTTCACTGTTATACTAATTAATATATTGTGTAAATATCAGCCATATATTAATAAGTAAAAATCTCAGACATCTAAACTTAGTGGCCTAGAAATTTAGGTGGCACTGTTATACTGGGCCTGGCACATTGTAGAGGCGGTTAGGGGTGTTGGGTTCATATTAGAATGCTATTATAGAACTCCTATTTTTGAGATGAATTTAAAATATCTCTAGTCTGTAAGTTTTCAATAGGTCTATAGAACATCACTGAAGTAAAAATAAATTTATATAGACCTGGATCTCACTACTTAAACCTGCTATTTTGTGACTTGTGTTTATGTGCACCATTCATCACCCAAATTCCCCGCTTGCATACGCTAGAGTCTAAAATGGCATGTGCAAGCTTTGAAGCTTTCTAGTGTGTACGGCTAAGTGGCAAGATTATTTCTACAAGGAAAAATACAGTATTAAGTCCTACGTAACATAAATGGTGATATTCGCAGTCACTGCTATTATGATTATTATGCGTATAGCAATATGCCAGCTGTACATTGCACATTGCGATGCGAAACTGGCTAAATCGAGCCCTGCCAGTCTGACTTACATTTTACAGCTACTTATTACAGTTATTTTACTCGATTTTCAGGATATTTTCTGTTTCATGCACCGCGTTCAAATAGAAAGATATATATAAATATATATATATATATTTGAATGTGGTTTTAATGCTGATTTCAGAAATATAAATTAAAATTTGGAGAAATGAAAAATTTTTTAGATTTTTTTATTTTGCTAGGTTAGGTCAGTTTATGTGAAGTTAGATCAAGTTAGACTAATTAATAAATAATTACATGTTTATTTAAATAAAAAATAAATTTAATTAAAAAATCAAAATATTATCCTATTCTTTCCTTTTAAAAATCGATTCTCTAATCTGAAGCAAATTGAAAGTACTTGGAATGTGGATAAGTTGAGTTGTTTGAAGTTAAGCACAAAGCTACACAATGGGCTATCTGTGCTGTGCCCACCACGGGTATTGAAACCCGGTTTCTAGCGTTGTAAGTCCGCAGACATATCGTTGTGCCAGTGGGGGGCATGTGGTTAAGAGATGTAACAAACGACATTGTGGAACCAATCGTAACATGATTGACTCGTATCTCAGCGAGTTTGTTTGGCGTCGTAGGCATGAAAATTATTATCTCTTCAAGCAAATATTTAAGAATATTTCTGAATTTTCACATTGAATTTGTTACATTGATACTAGATACTTTGTATTGTCTTGATGTCTTGCAATTCTAATAAATACATAGGTATATATGTAATGCTAAAAGTACTTCCTTTGTTTCGTAAGCAATATAAAAATTATTAAAAAAATGATTTTAATTTCTTCAAATCATAATTTATATTTCTGAAATCAGCATTAAAACTACGTTCAAAAATATATATTTCTTTCTATTTGAACACGGTGAATGAAACAGAAAAGAACCGCTTTTCAATTTAAAGACGTTTAACGTTATAGAAGAAAGATCAACATAATTCAGTCACTTCTAGCTAAGATTGAAGTTTTAAAATAAATTAGTTTTATTTTGATGTTACACTAACATTTTACCCAGTTTCGAGGCTTAACTCAACCCAGTAATAGTGAAACTTATTCCATGCCTTAATTGCAGTGATGAAAGTTGAAATATATATGCAATTTTATTTCAAACAAAAAAATAGCATATAATTTCAAAAATAACATTTTACATTATTCGATATTTTGCCAGACAGTTTTTATAGGAAGCACAATGTCGTGTATTGTCATAGATTCTTTTTGTTAAGATTTTAAATTATTAATGCTATCATTTAGGGATCGTTCACGATATTTGTTATTGCATGAGCGTAAAAAACAAATATTATTTTTTTATGACCCCTTCTCCCTCTTAAGACTTACTCATGAAATTGCGAAGTTTTTTAAAGCTATACCACTGGACATTATTGTCATTAAAAAGGGGGCAGTGAAAAACAGAAACAAATTGCCGAATTTGCTGCTGGTCAGTATTTTTGTAAGCTATTTATTGATAACAAATGACGTCCTTTCGTCATTTTTTGAAACACTTGTAAACCTTCCCTCAGCATGCGTTTTGTTCGCTTGTAAAAATATATTTTTACCTCTTCATGTTTTAATAACGCAGTATTTCTTTCTTAATTCTAAATAAGAGCAAATGAAAAGCAAAATAAAGTTATAAGTTGCAAAAAATATTATACTTATTAGTTCCTTAGTGGCTCAGTGGAAGTCTGAAGGCTTATAACGTTAAAAATCGGGTTTCGATACCCGTAGTGGGTACATAATAGATAACTTAGTACTTAGCCTGGTGCTCGACAATAAACAAATAAATACTATAATTATTATTTTCTTCTTATTAAAATAGCGTGTTTCAGATACATTGGATATAATTAATAGATATTCTGTTAAAAAGCTTAAGACTACATAATTATTTTATTCCCAAGATATATAACTTACTTTACAATCTCGTTACTTATCCTTTGCTATGCTCATGAAGTTAATTGTGTATATGTGTACCAATTAACCTTTTTCCCACATCACAGATTTGACTGAAGGAACCTAAAAGCGATGCTAGGGAATCCCTTAGCACATTGATATCCATTATTAGTGTATTATTGATGTATTTATACAAAAGAATCTGCATCCTTTAATGCAGTTTGTCGAAATCAAAGATTTTTGGAACACCTTCAATACATCTTCCAGGAATGAGATACAATAGAAGATTTAAGTGTTCCATGTGGCTGACCGCGAAGGCCTTCAATGGATGCATTTTTTTTCTTTTATATTTTTTATTCTTTCCACACAACTTTCAGAAAACCATTAGCAACCACTTAGTTAGATGACTTTCCTTAAAGAGGCTGAGCTTGTCATGCGTCAAACAACCACGTGCGGCTGAAATACACCGGTGATTGGTTACAGCTCTTGGGAGAACTAGAGAAAGTATAACTTGAGAGACTGGGAAAGAGATAGTCAGTTCTTCAGAAGAATATACATTTTGTCTCTCCTCTCCAACTCTGAAGTATGCAAGCGATAAACGCTGTTACAGTAAAGGCAAAGTTTCCCATCAAAAGCTACAGTGTGGAGGTAAGTTCAAGATTTTAAAATAAATTTTCGTCTCAGTTTAATCTGATTTAACTGTCTTTGCAAAGGTGAGCATTTATTTTTACCATCATAAAAATGGAATCAGCTAATCTTACAAGAACTTTCATTACAAACTTCAAGAAACAAAAGACTGACAGTTCAGCGAGTGGTAAAAAATGAAAACTTTCTATCTAAAGATGGTTTTTACTCGAACAAGTATATAATTTATTCGCCGAGTTTTTTGAAAATTTAAAAAATCAACCTCAAATATAAATACATGATAAATTTCATTGTCTGTTCCTTTGAACTACCTTTAAAAAGTTAGTTCAAAGCTGTTTTTATGAATAATTGATAACATCTGTAGAACTTTAATCTGATATAAAAACTATCGACCAAGATTTCTTGAATTAAAAAGCTCATAAAGTATTGAATAAAGTCTCGATTTTAGCAAATAATGTTATCCTTTCATACTTTTATCTTTGTTGAGTTTGCTTTTTCCTTTAATGAAACTGATGTAAGGACCTGTGTGACTCTCGCTGTTAAATGCAGTGACAGAATTATCTTCATTGTCTATAAAGAAAACGAAAATTATCCTTTTATGCCTAAAAAAATCATTATGTGCGGTAGTGTGTCGTGCGGCCAGAACAACCTGCTGCAGGACACACTGGGTGTTATTAACAGGAGCGATAGTTTAGCGAAAGTCCACCTTCTGTATCTCGGAGTGTGTTATTTCGAACTAAGACATATTTTCAATGGATGTGCTCTACTGAACTCTTACTTCACATGTCAAACTTCAAAGCAATCTATTAAGAAATACATGATATGTAACATTTCCAATTTTGATTGAGTTTCTTCCTATTTTTTTCTTCGCACCAAAAGTACGGAAACTTTATTTGATAGAAAACATACTTAACTTTTATGGATCTTTTTCAAATTTTATACCCTGATAGATCTTTACAACCTACAATTAGGTGTTTCAACTGGTGTAAATATATGTGACATGTACAAAAATATTCAATAAAAACCTCTCAAATTTGACGAACATTTTTGCGCACGCCTATGCAAAAGTCACGTGAGCTATCGGTCTAACATTTTTACTACAGCTTCACCTAAAAGTTAAAGTGGACCGTTTTTAGTTTTTTGTAATTCGGATTAAAGACGGCTGATTTAGAGCAGCAAAATTATAAAGTGAAAGACGTGCAGATACATAAGTATTGGTTAGGCCAAGCAAACTAGATTAACTATTTCTAGCTCATGTTTTCAAAAGAATTATACGGGTGGACAGTTATTATTGATTATTCATTGCCAGCTTTTCAGCAAAAATTTACTAAATTTTATGAAATTATCCTAATCAAAGAGCGTTTAGCGTCATGTGATATTAGTTTAAGCAATTAGTATAAATAATGATGCTTGATACGTCTGTACCGATTGCATATGGGTGATGACAAGAAATTGTTAATCTAAATTCCATGGCGTTACTATAAAGGAAGCTATTAACACTGTTTTAGAGAGGAAAACTACCACCATATATTTTAAAGAATCTGGTTGGTTCTGTTCCGAATAATAGGGTTACGATCCTAAAGCTATTGTTGGTTACTATCGAGTGTCACTTTTTTCTTACTTGCTGTGGCTTGTTGGTGTGTATTGACAAAAAGTCGTGATATCTAATCAAAAACACCTTAGGTGTCAAAAAAAGGTGAGTCCAAAAGGGGATCGAGAGTGCGTACTTTTTTTTTTTTTTTTTGTTCAACTTGGGGCATGTTGGTTAGTAAAACAAAATAAGCGGCCTAGCTAACTAATGAATGAATATTTGCTGTAAAATTCTTATCAATGCTATAAATGTACCTACCAGTTTGGCTGCCAATTTTGAATTCATTCCTTTAAGTCACACACTCAATCCTTATTTGGCCGCACCTTTTTTCACACGTAAGGTGTTTTTGATTATATATATATATATAACAAATTAGAGTTGGAATAAAGAATAACTCAGAGAATAATACAGTATATAATCTAAACCAATCAAAGAGAATTTACGCTAACAATGGTCAAGCTACATTATTGTACAACAAACGTCTCACATTCTCTGTACAAGCCATACTTAGTAAACATTAATGCAATATGGTCACGCTAAAAGTATCCGTGCATCATGAAATTACCCAAATATTCAAACATATTTATTTTAGCGATTTTTATTTTAATAAATTAACTATTTCTTACACAGTTTTAGAACCTACTATTTGTCAGTTATTTTAATAAAAATATTCTATACACATAACCTTTTTTAGTTAATATCTTATACACATAACCCTTTTTTAGTTAATATCTTATACACATATCCCTTTTTTAGTTAATATCTATCTAATTTAAAAGTATCCTTTAAATAATTGAAATTAGAGGTGAAAAAACGCAATATGATCACTAGGGTCTATTGTTAATAGGGTAATTTTTCAGGTTTCAAGTAAATACGTTTCTAGTATTAACTCGTTCGTTATTTACAAAATACGAGAAGAATCTTAAAAGTATGTATGATAAATTTTGTCCCAACATTGAAATATCAAGATCCAATATCTACTAATTGTTTTGTGTTTCATTTGCATAAGCATTCTGCGCAGAGAAAATGCATTTATCACCGAAATATGGAAGAAAAATATAGTTTTGAATGAACTTTAAATATCAAAACATTTTAAACAGCGAAATTAGACTGCAGAAATCAAATGTTCTGGTATCTCAAAGCAAAATAAGGCGCCAAAATATGTGGAATGAAATCAACCCTTGTATCGGTTCCGACTGAATCACTTTGACTCAGCTTTACAACGCTTCACAAAAAGTAATGTTTCTCTAAAATTAACAGATCTTTCAGCACACATTTTCTAAATAGTTGTTTTGGCAGATCACCCCTTCGAACTTTTTTATGTCACATAATGAAACAGACTTGTCCACCTTTTTTGTAGATGGTTATTTTCTTACTTTAAAGTCTCCTGAACAATCTCCGCATTCTTTAACTGCATGAATAAAGAATATAAAAACATAATTTACGCATTTGAATTTGATAATAACTACAAACTTTCTTTCTTTGATACTCTAATCATGCGCACAAGTTGAAGTTTTGAAGTTGAATATTGCCACAAAACATCGGATTTATTTAAAGTTTTATTTCTCATTATTTTAATACAAATTTACTTTCTGTTCTTGTATACAAGACTTATAAATTAACTAGCTCTTATAAATTATTTCATAAAAACTATCAAATATTGGAAATATACTTTGTTAAGCACGCATATTCTGGTCATTTCATGGATATGTTTTAAGTTCTAAGACTTAGTGGCCAAAATATATCTTCAAGTCTCACTACGAAACATGTTTCGAAAGCATTAAGTCTTTAAAGTTTCTCCATATTAAACATCAAATTCGTTCTTCGTTTATTATACATTTATTTAATTTTTTGACTTGTGTAAATCGGTATGTCCGAAGCACTAAAAAACGGTATTTGAAGCATGCACCAGAAAGTCCGAGAAACAAATCGCATATCTACTGATACGAGTAGGATCAGTTTCATTAAGAGGAATATAAGTTATTTTAAAAAGTGGGGGTTGAAAAAATCATATCTTAGGTTCATAAAAATTACAAATTACGAAAACGAGTCTGTCGAAACTTTACGGATTTACAATATTAAAATAAGGGGTTCGATTCACCGCGGTGGACACAGCAGATAGCCCATTGTGACTTTGCTCTAACATAAACACAAACACATCTTTACGAATGTAAAACCCCTCTTCTAGTATTACACAGTATAAAGTCTAAGGACCATAACCAAATCTTTTATAAAAAAAATCGTAAATACTTATTTTACACTTTATTTATGTAAAAAAAGTCGCCAAAACCAGATGTATGAATGTTTTTCACAGTTTATTAGGTAGAAAGTATTATAAAATACATTAAAATAGTACTTTTTTTTCGAGATATATCTAGAAATACTTTTTATATCAATTTTTGGACGCTGTACTGCGTCAAAACTTATTTTTTACGATTTCCACGGGTACCAGAAACGACAAGATGGCTTTGATAATTATCTTGGTGCATAAACATATAATAGAACTGCTAAATCACATGTTTAGAAGGGAAAATTTAAAGAAAAAATTATTATACAAGTAAATAACAAAGTTAAAAAAATTAAAAATTAAGTTTACGTCTTATAATTTCAAAGCCCTCCAAGTTATATAAGTCGTATCTGATGCTTTTCTCTAACTGCATGTGGTCAAAACACACGTTAGATGTTTTTTCCAGAGTGTTTGTTTGTTTTGAATTTCACGCAAAGCTACACGAGGGCTATCTGCGCTAGCCGTCCCTAAGTTAGCAGTGTAAGACTAGAGGGAAAGCAGCTAGTCATCACCACCCACCGCCAACTCTTGGGCTACTCTTTTACCAAAGAATAATGAGATTAACCGTCACATTATAACGCCCCCACGGCTGAAAGGGCGAGCATGTTTGGTGTGACGGGGATTCGAACTCGCGACCCGCAGGTTGCGAGTCGAGCGCCCTAACCACCTGGCCATGCCGGGCCTTTTCCAGAGTGAGTTGTATGTCCAGATATTGCTGCATCATACCAATCATGTAACTCAGAAAATCAAAGATTAAACTCATACATCGGAATTTGACAGAACGTTCAGACAACTTTTCTAACAACTTAGTTCCACGTTTCTCTGACGTTTACTTATACTAGGAAACTTTTGTCAATTGAAGTGAATTACAACTAACTGTTTTTAACAAAAGCCGTAGAACAACGTTGGTTTTAACTCCGCATTTTGTGACGGAAGAAGACCGAAATGTTCCTTGAGAAATATAATGTTGTCATTAGAGGTCCTAAAGAAGTCTTAACTTAATATGTATTCTCATTTACTATACCCCTGCTCCCCCCCCCCAGAATAAATAAACAAACAAATCACATATAACAAACATTTCTACAGCTTCTGATAATGAGAACGGTTATTATTTCTTAATTGTTTGTTTGTAATTAAGCACAAAGCTACACAATGGGCTATCTGTGCTCTGCCCACCAGGGGTATCGAAATCCGGATTCTAGCGTTGTAAGTCCGCAGACATACCGCTGTGCCACTGGGGAGCATTATTTCTTAAAAGTAGAATAAGTAAAAGGTAAGTCAAAGTTTTCTGATACATAAACATCAGACCCAGATGAAATGTTTTTCTTTACCAAGATTATCAAACGGACAAAGCCATCAATGTATGCTAGTACTTTACTGGATAGTTCTGATTTCAGAAAAGTATCCTTCAATATGTGTTTTTAAATAATGTCAATATTACATTAAACAAATAATGGCAAGGAAAGGTATTAAAACACAGTTTTAATTAATATAACCTACTGCTCTAAATTAGTCTTCAATTTTTTCGTTATCCAACTTTACTTAATGATAAGTGTAATATTTTCTGAAATCAGTCTAAGGAAGAACAAAAAAAAAATGATAATCCCTTCTCAAAAATTGGTGAATGAAGACATAGTATACATTTTAACCACTAATGTTTTGTAAAGAATAATAAAAAATCAACTATTAGCAATTCTTACTCATCCTTTAAATATCTGCAGTACATAAAGTTTGGGAAAAACAATATAGAAGGTAAATAAAAAATATATGTTAGATAGACAATTTATATTGTACAAGGTAATCATGGTCCTGTTATCCATACCATTAAAGTAGTGTGACTGAGATAGTTCTACACATTCAATAATGATACTTTCATGAAAACCATGTATATATATATATATATATATTTGAGTATGGAAACACATTATGGTAATATAATAATAAGTTGGCAAACAACGATATATAAACATGATGAATTTATTTATTTTCTGGGAACA
Source organism: Limulus polyphemus (assembly GCF_000517525.1). NCBI lineage: Eukaryota > Metazoa > Arthropoda > Merostomata > Xiphosura > Limulidae > Limulus > Limulus polyphemus. The sequence goes on along the minus strand of NW_013666734.1, from coordinate 128,434 downwards.
TACTAAATGTTTCGATAGAACATTGGTCTGTCTTCTTACATATGTAAGTCTTATTTAGTTTTATTCGTTGCAATATTTTACATACTGACATTATAATTGTTAGTTATGCGATATTTGTAAGCAATATGCTACCCACAACTAGTTGGCTGTGGAAAGTGAATTATAATTGGACTTGGGGTGTTTAAATACATGGGTCCTACCATTGACTACTAAATATGTTTTTAAGCTTTCAGGATTTTCTTCTGCGTTTGATAAATGCTGATGAAGAAGGGATGTCTTTAATTATAAGAATTTATGAGTGAAAGTAAGACAGAATGTAATAACATGCCTACTACACTATATCTGCTACAAACAAAAGTACCCATCATCAATGACAGGAAAAGTTTAAGTTAATCTAGCAAAAGTACCCGTCCCCAGTGAAGAAAAAAGTTTAAGTTAATATATCAATTTACATTATTTCGTGCACTTTAACAAGGTAATTGTGTTGCACTCTTGGTTTCACTCAGAGCCAAAGCTTTGAGCTACTTATATCGCTTACCGCGAAAAGTAATTGTTGGGGATTTCAATCACGCTAGGAGCCGCTCAACAATAACATACGGTAAATCTACATTTACGTCACATTTTGAAATGTGAATTATAGTGTGATTAATTCCTAACAATTTACTGTAGAATATCCTGCTTGCGAAATAAAATTTGGCATCAACATTATTCATGCTTGTTCTCCCGTCATTTCAAAAGTGAATGTTGAGCTTTGCCTGCGTGCACAGCTTTACAAACGGGAGACAGACGGACGTTCAGACAGACACCACGGTTCGCAATATATATAAGATTGGTATTGGAGACGTTAGTTATATCATCAATTGTTTGGACAACAAGTTGTGTGGTGTGAACTAGATTAAGTTGGTGAACTGTAAATTTTAACAATTTATTTAAGTTATTACACATCAGAATTGGGTTTATGATTTTTATTAAGACCAAGTTATCAATATATTTACATTGGACACAAAACTGTTTTATTATTAGTATTTATTTAATTTACTTGAATTAACTTTTACTCATTATTTAACGATTGAAGGCGTTACTACGACAATTATCTGTCTTTGGTGTTAAGCATTCTGCTGTTACTTTCAATTAGTATAATTTTAATTGACGTTTTGCGCAGGTGTTTGTGCTATATATATAAATATATAGGTCCATACTAAACTCTAGGGAGCTCCCAAGCTAAAATAGAACAAGGGCCCCTATATATAGGTCCATACTAAGCTCTATGGAGTCTCCAAGCAAAGATAGCATAAGGGTCCATATGTATTATATGATTATAGATATACGAATAGTATTTCTATGTTGAACATTCCAAATTAGATAAACAAGCAACAGCACAAAATATATGTTAATATATAATATCTACTTTTAAAAGAACAACTTTATATTTGATCTTTCTAGTTATAGACAGTGTCTTGAAAATGGTATATTCCAGAAGTCTCCTGGTGGGACAGCGGTAAGTTTATGGACTTACAGTGCTAAAATCTGGAGTTCGATTCCCCGCGTTGGACACAGCAGATAGCCCAACGTGGCTTTGCTCTAAAATTAACAAATCAACAAACTATTCAAGAAAGGATCAGAAAACGGAAGTTATAAATTATGAACAGCAATCAAAGTCATTGACTACTAGAAACGTTTTTGCTGATTCTTTGGAGGGGTGGGAGCAAACTATACCTTGGTTAGATTCTTCATTAATCCGGCCCTATGTATAAATAAACGAAGAAAACGGGAAGCCAACGTGCAGAAGAACACACTATAGAAAAGATAGCAGAACCTGATCAACAGCTCAAAGAAGAGAGCTCATCAGAAGTGCACTCCATGTAGTCTCTAAGATTTCGTCATTTTTGCCCAACTACACAAGAGAACACGTTCATTTTTATTCTCGCACGCAGCCTCTTTCCACATGAAATGCCATCAGTGTGCGCTTAGGAAAACTTCGAAATTTATATTTAATGTGAAGGACTTAAATAGATAGAGAGATGCAGATGCAAGTCTTGATCAAGTTATATACTGTATCCAGAAATTAATTAAATAACTTAATCATATGTTAGCACTTATTAACGATCATGTTCTCGTGCTATCCGGTTTCTTAATTATAAACTACAATATCCATTTTTAAAATGTGAGTGCTTGCTACAGTTATATTTTTCAATCTGAACAGCACCTTATGCTAAATGGCCTACAATATACATGCTTCACACATATAGCTGTCCTAATCTGAACTACTGACCAGAGGAAGGGCAACCAGTCAGCGATATCCGCCGCAACGAGAACTTTTTCGGTCCTATAAGCTGAATAACGGGATTACATCTCAAACCTTGGCCTTGTCAGTCTGCAGCCAGAGATGCTAATCATTAAGCCAAGAAATGCAGAATGTTGAATTCTTAAAAAAGTGGTAGCTGTGTTCTTTATAGGAACTCTCGGATGTACAGAGAGCATATAGTACATTAAGAAAATATATTCTAAAAAAGATAACTACAATTAGTGAAACAAACGTTTTTTTGGAAGGTGTTACGTGCCTGATTCTTAAAAAAGTGGTAGCTGTGTTCTTTATAGGAACTCTCGAATGTACAGAGAGCATATAGTACATTAAGAAAATATATTCTAAAAAAGATAACTACAATCAGTGAAACAAACGTTTTTTTTTGGAAGGTGTTACGTGCCTGATCTATAAATCCTAAGATTCTTGGTTCGCGGCACGTTGCTGGGGAAACACGCTCTGCACTTTACGGCCGTGAGTGCGCCGTAAGATGAAAGTTAAAGCCCACTATTTTTTCCCACAAGAGTAACCTAAGTGTTGGAGTTGGATGTTGTTGACAAACTGCTTTCCCTCTGATCTACTTCAGCCAGGAATTGTTATCATTACAGCCAATACTCACAGAAGCTCACGGACGGTTATATTGTCTTTTACTGCATGACACGCGAATGTTTCAAAGATTCATGAAAAAATGATTTCTCAGAACAGACATAGGCACATAATCTCTTATTTGTAAACTATCTTGTAGATTGTTTACTTATCAGCTCAGTTTGGAAACAAGAAATAATAAGTAATTGATACAAACCATCGTGGGAGAAAACCATACATAAGACCAACACAAAGATAAGCTAAAAATTATAAACAAACCTTAAAGCTAAAGATACGAAATGAAGCACAAAGCAAACATCTTGGAAAGCAATAAAAATCAGGAGTTTCCGAAAGACAGCATAAAGTGTGAAACACAATCAGATAAATAAGAAATGAACCTAAAACTTGGAACACTGCAGAACTGAAAGGACCGATCTAACTAGTAAAGTTAGATAAACTTCTGGAATGCTGGGCTTATTTGTATAGAAACTGGATATATATCTTGTAGAGATACAGAAACTCTGGACTGACTGAAACACTGAACAAAAGTGTCAGAGCATTACAGAAATTCAGGATCAAGTGAAACACTGAGTATTTTTCTCAGAACGCCACAGAAACTCTGGACACATAACTTGAGAATTCACAGAAATTATAGATTGATTGAAACATTGGTCAAAGGTATCGGAACCTTCAGAAATTCAGGATCAAGTGAAACACTGAGTATTTTTCTCAAAACGCCACATAAACTCTGGACACATAACTTGAGAATTCACAGAAATTATAGATTGATTGAAACATTGGTCAAAGGTATCGGAACCTTCAGAAATTCAGGATCGAGTAAAACGCTGAGTATTTTTCTCAGAACTCTACAGAAATGCGGGATCGAATGAGACACTGATCCAGGAACTTTGGATTAACTGAAACATTGAACAGAGGTTTCAAAGTGGTACTGAAATTAAAACTTATGATCAAATGTAACAGTGCAAAGGCCTCGAATACTAAAGAAAGCAAAAACAACAACAAAAAACAAGGTGCAGCATACTTCACAGAGTGCTAGAATAACTTGAGGTCGATCGAAACATTATATGCATAAATATCATAGTGGTACAGAAACTCATAATATACCAGAAACAAGCTAAGCGGAGATCTCTGAGAGCTGAAGAAACTTAAAATCTAGTGGAACGCAGATCACATTTCTGGGAAAGATCAATTCCAACACTGAGCACACTTCTCAAAGAAACTTCAGATCAGCCCAAAGACATAATAAATATATAACCTATAGTCTGGGTCTTAATTGACCAATTTTGTTTCTTTTTAGTGCTCCAAGATCCAAGCTTTGTGTTCAAGTCGATCCTAATGTCTATATAGTTCTGAGATGTTTGCTTGAGTTTTTTTTTTGTTCTTGTTGTTACTCGAATATTTATGCCAAGTGTTGCAGTCGGTAATAGAACCCTGAGTACGGATCCTGGAGCACCAAACAAAATCAGAATTGGCCAACTAATGCACAGAGTACATATTTCAGAACTTTATATAGAAACTGAGAATTGACTGAAACGCTGAGTAAAAATTTGATAATTCTCAATTTAGAGACTGGTCTAAAAAACGCTGAAACTTGAAACAAAAAAAGGTAAACTATAGAAATTCATACAGTTATCTAATGAAATTGACTTATGCTTTGGGTTAATGAGGCTTTCCAAAAACTTGATATCGTTGAACAAAAAATCCATTTATTTATTTCAGAAAGTAGTTTAAATGAGGTGTTTGTTTCTATGTCCACGTCAAACGACATCTTTACTTGATATTGTTGAATGAAAGATCCATTTATTTATTTCAGGAAGTAGTTCACATGCTGTAATAATGATTTCTAAGATTACGTCGAACTACATGTCTTTAACGCGAGGGTCATGAATTTATATTGTTTTATCATTATGTATTAATTTTAAACTTTCATACTTATAAATTAAGATACATAGTTTAATGTCTTTCACAACAGACTGATTCTTTAATGGATTTTATTTATTAGACGCCATATAGATCTATCCGCCCGAAAAGAATCACTACTAAGAACAGGTTTCTAAGGAAACCCACTTTAAATATAATAAGAAAGAATTATGAAAATAGTGTACTTTTTATTAGTTTATTTATCTTTTATTTTTTGCAGTTCAATTGCTTTTTGTGTGATTTATATGCAATTAATTCTACCATATCAACATTAAACGCCATTAAAAATCCCTGAGACGTTAATTGTCTCGTATATCTTAATTCATCAGATTTACATTTTTAAGTAGCAAAAACAACTAATCTTTCGGCTCTTACTTTAAAAAAACCCAGCGAGATTACAGTAAATAAGCATACCGTTTCATAAAACCAAAGTTTCTGTTGTATTATTGATTATTATATACAGATATAGGTGTTTAATAAAGTTTTCTTTATATGTACTTTCGTGTGTTATGACACTTAAATAAGAACACACAAAGCACGTTTATTGCAAAATTGTAAAAATCTTTAAGGCAATACATTTTTCTTTATCACAACCAACCTCATTAACTCATGCACCTCCTGGTCTCGTGTTGCTCTGTTCTAGAGGTTTGAATCGCCCAGTAGGAGACAGTTCTCGTGTAATGATGCTCTTCACTCTCCAAACCACCTTGATATGGTAATAAAGTGGCTTTTAGACTTAAGATGTTTATAAGAAAATATTAATGTCCATGTGTACACGGGAATACAATAGAGAATAGAGACGAGAGCATTGTTCCAGTTGCTCTTACGCGGCCAGAGTTAATAACGTATTCCTATCTTGATAATCCCACGTTCATCACAACCTACATAGAAACCTAGACGAGCGAAGTTTCTAATCCTGTTTCTGACGGCGTTGTGGCACTGCTCTTTGACTGGCTGTTCCATTAGTCACGGAAAGTCAAAAGGATTTCTACAAAAGCTTTGATTTCTTTCTTTCGGAACTTACAGTTTTCTTGTCTCTCATTGTAGTGTTTCATAGAAACTTCTTTTTAACCTTTGCTTAACCATGTTCTTTATGAACTCTTAACTGTTGATAGAAAACATGAGCTGTCGGATTAGATCATAAACTATGAGAATGTAAAACTGGTGTATATAACATGAATTATCTGAAGCTTGCCTTTTACGTACATCTTGTAGAATGAGTTATTACAGTAAATAGTAAAATCGATAATTTTTAGAAATAGAGCAGACTAAGTAAGAAACCATTAATTTTTCTGAAGCCTAGTTTCTATTAGTGCAGAGTTAATAATGGTCGAGTTAACACATCTTTGTGTCGAATTTAGCACCTTCCCTTAAAAGCCACGGAGATATGTTATAAAAATGCTAAGTAACATTTACTGATTTAAGCAATGTTCTGAAATGTATATCGTACCTTACAATTTGATTCATTATTATTTATTCGATTTTTGACGGTTATTGTTGTTGATGATTTTAGCGCAAAACTACGCAATGGGCTAGCTGGGCTCTGTTCACCGCAGGAAATCGAAACTTCGAATTTTAGCTATATAACTCCGTAAACTTATTGCTGATATATCGGAAAACAAAGTTTGGCAATAAAAAGAAGAACGACACTTTCGACAAACAACATATTTATTTTGCCGAAAAACAGACAGTGCATTCTAAAAAATGAAACCACTGGTTTTGAAAGGAGAAAGTGTTGTCTACATATATTCTGTATTGTACAGATTTAAACTTGGTGAGACAGATGTTGAGTGTTGTCTACATATATTTTGTATTGTACAGATTTAAACTTGGTGAGACAGATGTTGAGTGTTGTCTACATATATTTTGTATTGTACAGATTTAAACTTGGTGAGACAGATGTTGAGTGTTGTCTACATATATTTTGTATTGTACAGATTTAAACGTGGTGAGACAGATGTTGAGTGTTGTCTACATATATTCTGTATTGTACAGATTTAAACTTGGTGAGACAGATGTTGAGTGTTGTCTACATATATTCTGTATTGTACAGATTTAAACTTGGTG